>NC_092342.1:329755000-329867500 GCF_046630445.1 Rutidosis leptorrhynchoides | reverse complement strand
TAGGGAATTATGAGTTTAACATACATAAAATGATAATACTAATGAATATTATGAAAATGATATTGTAGATGTTTGAAATCAAGAAGAAACAAAAACCAGTGGTGTTCACCGGACATTCAATCGGTGGTGCAATCGCAGCCCTATCGACGCTTTGGCTATTGTCCTATCTCCAAACGATCTCATCTAATCTCTCAGTAATTTGCTTCACTTTCGGGTCACCATTGATCGGAAACGAGCACCTTTCACGAGCTATTCATCGCCAACGATGGGGTGGAAACTTTTGTAACATCGTATCGAAATTCGACATCGTACCTCGGTTATTATTCGCACCATTAGCTCCCATCACAACTCACCTACACACCCTTTTGAAATCTTGGCACTTAACTATGAATTCACCCTTCTTTATTCGTGATCTCGGGACTCAACTTAATGAACACGAGAAATCAGAGTTGTTTCATTTTGTATGTCATTATGTTGAAGCTGCGGCTAGATCACCGAGTGTGGCTACAAACTCATTTGTGCCGTTTGGGAATTTTATGTTTTGTTCGAGTGATGGAGCTGTTTGCATTGATGATACTACTGCTATTGTGAAAATGCTTCATTTGACATTTGCATCGGGGTCTCCTGATTCTTGTATTGATGATCATCTCGAGTATGAAAGTTACGTTGAAAAGATTAGTTTGCAGTTCTTGAACCGAAACGGAGAAGAGTTATGTGAATCTAACACGTATGAAGCCGGGGTTACACTAGCCTCACAATCAATATCCGCAACTCAAGTAAGTCGTCAAGATGATTTGCATTTCGGAACTGATTATTTGATTATCGATATTTAGGGCAAACGGTCTGAAAAGGTAACATAGTTACACGAATTGACAATAAAGGTAATATGGCTTTTGTTGATGCACGAAAATGAGACTATGCTTTCATTTGAACTAGAAAGGATTACGATTTCAAAAAGCGTTAAATAGTGCGTTAGCAAAAGTCATATTACCTTTATTGTCAATTTGTGTAACTTATGTTACTTTTTTGGTCCATTTGCCTTTTTATTATTATTATATTATTATTATATCCATAGTTAATAGTTAATTAGATAGATGATTCATGTGGTATATCACTTTTAGGTCTCTTAGTTAGCATGTTTTGTTGCATAAATGGAAATTATGTAACACACACATTCAACACTCCCAACATTTTCTTGGTTAACTCGATTTCGGTCTTCTTACAGGAACACACTATTAGACCGGTGAAAGAATGCCTAAGCATGGCTAGGCGAATAGGGCGTACGCCAAACCTTAATAGCGCAGGGCTAGCTATTGGATTGTCAAAGATCGCACCACTGCGGGCACAAATCGAGTGGTACAAAGCTTCATGTGATGAATCCGATTTACAGCTCGGATACTACGACTCATATAAACAAAGAGGTGCATCTAGACGCGGTTTCAAAGTGTTCATGAACCGGATGAAACTTGGCGACTTTTGGAACAATGTAATTGAAATGATCGAAAAGAATCAACTACCTCTCGACTTTCACAAACGGGCCAAATGGGTATACGCGTCTCAATCCTATAAACTTCTTGTTGAACCGCTAGATATAGCTGAATATTACCGTAGTGGTGAGCATCGTATCAAGGGACATTATTTGAAACACGGGAGAGAACGAAGGTACAGTGTATTTGATAAATGGTGGAGAGAAAGAGATATATATGGAGAAAACGATAGTAATAGTAATAGTAGGAGTAAGTTTGCGAGTGTAACACAAGACTCGTGCTTTTGGGCTAAAGTAGAGGAGGCTCGAGATTGGGTGGAGAATGTTAGGAGTGAAAGTGACCCAAGTCGGCTCGTGGTCTTGTGGTCGAATATCGACAAGTTCGAGCAGTATGCAACGAGTATGGTTGAGAAGAAAGAGATTTCGGTCGATGTTTTAGCGAAAAACTCCAGCTACATGGGTTTGATGGAAGAACTAAGAGTCTTAAAACTGCATTTGCAACATTTTTCTACTCAAATTCCTGGTGTTTTGGATAGAAAAGTTGTACCATAGATGGTTAGTTATCTGTAGATATATTTATATGTTTAATACAGGCTTAAAATTGCACTTGGTGACCCTTTAAATTTGTAGTGTAAAAATAGGTTTTTGTGGTTGTAATACAAAAATCATTTATTTATATTTATCTATTTGTTATATTATCTTATGTAAAATGTAAATATGTAAATGTAAATAAATATGTACATAGTTTTTGTTGGGATTAAGTTCAGTTGTTTGGTGATTGACAAGCCCTTTCTAGTAACTAG
Organism: Rutidosis leptorrhynchoides; assembly: GCF_046630445.1. NCBI lineage: Eukaryota > Viridiplantae > Streptophyta > Magnoliopsida > Asterales > Asteraceae > Rutidosis > Rutidosis leptorrhynchoides. The sequence continues at coordinate 329,865,211 of NC_092342.1, read as the reverse complement.
GGATCCTGGTTGTTAAGGTCAGCTGTTGGATGAAAAGGCATAATAGTGACCACATTGTAAACTACGAGTTTAAGTGTAGCTGTGTAGGCTAATATTTCTTCAGTGTATCGAGTTAAAAGCACACGTTTATTAATGTATCATAGTTGGTTTATTAATTTAATCAACAACGACAAAACTCAATACCATATGACTAATGTATGGGGAGGTGAGATTGTAGACAATTTTTGCCCTATTCGAGAATAAAAACAAGTTATTTCTCCATCAAGAGATTGAAACACTCTCAAAGTCATCATTCTCTCTATTCGACGGATAAATAGATTGTTTTCGAGTAAACCTTCAACCAACAAGTATGAATTTTTTTTTTTAAATAAAATTAAAAATAAAATTGAGAGGCCATAAATGGTAGAATCAAATTTTCTTATGGGTTTTAAATCCCGCCTGGAATTCAATTTAGGCTCTAAACGGCAGTCAAGACGCTAATAAATCAACGCTTTTAATGTTATTCACAAATATTAATTTAAGACATAACTAGTTTATAACCCGCGATTTCGCGGGTTTTTAAAATAAGAGATTATAATCATTGAAAAAAGATAAATATGGTGAAATATAATTCACAATACTATATATTTTGTAGTATTTGATAGCTTGAGACTATTATACAATACTCGAGACCAACATGGAACTTTTGTTTTTGAAGACTTCTAATGCCAGAAGTCCTTATTTATAGAAATAAATGTACCATACGCATAGCTTTAGTAAGGCTAAATTACCCATCATTGGTGTATATTGACAAGCTTTAAGATACACGATCTGTATATAAACACTCATTTATAGTATATACATCGTATTAACAAAAATATAAAATATTTACTATATATATATATATGTACACATCGACCATGGTGATTGTTCGCGATAATAGGTGACAAATATTGTACTAATATAAACCATTTTGAAGATCTAAGCTTTAACTGACTTTTGAACATACATTGTTTTGAACCGTATAAATTGAAAATTACGTTCAACGAAAACCATATGAAGAGATTTCAAGTAGAATATAAGATATCAAGATATTCAAACCAGATGTTGTAGGTGAATTACTGATAAGTTCTCCTTTCCAACATATGATGATAACTTTTCGTTGTCCTCCAAGATCTGATGCTCTCGCGTTTTGGGATCAATGAGTCTGCAACTGGAATTTATAAAAACAAGCCTTTAATATATAAAAATAGACCATGATTTGGTAATTACTCTAAACTGGAATTATAATTTTAACAATCAGCTGTACCAACTTATAGGGAGTTCATTTACCTCATCATATTCATACGAAAATAAAATACACAAGACCATGATCAGACATAAACAAATCTACAAAACGAATACTGGTTCAAAAGTAATTGGCAATGCATTCAAATCTTTTCAATTTAATACAAGTGTAATCATTTTTAAAAATAATAATTCATATCCATGTTGTTCTTGAGGAGCATCTCTTAATAATTTTTCCGATGATTTTAGCTATACTCAATACCATAGTTATAAAAAATCATTGAAGTATACTCTTTATCTCTCAATCTGTCAATATGTATAACATAAGAAACTACTGTGTGTGAAACCTTGCATCACAAATGCGTAATTAAATGTGACAAACGAATGCACTGGAAATTCACCGAAGACAAAAGTATAAAGAAGATGAAAAGAACTAAGGAAGGGTGATGGAAAACCTGAGTAACCATCAACAGCTATACCAATATAGTCACCATATGCATCCATAACCAAATACCCACAATAGCAGCTAGTACCAATAGTGATGTTATAGTTCCTGCATCAACATAGAATTTAACTTAAAGAAACTCTTTTAAATCACCAGCCCATATGATCAAGAATGTAAATATATCAACCAACACCTAAAGAAACATGGATTTGAACATCAATGAATGGCTCATGACAAGTTGGTTTTTACAAAAATCAATACATAATGTAGCTGCATCCAAGAGGAGTTGCTTGAATTATTTTGGAATTTTCTTTTCTTTGAAAAAGTCATTTTTAATTCTTCAATTAAAAGGTATTTACATTCAGTCTGCAACCTGAATGTAAAAATAGAAACTTTAAAATTTGGATACATACCATAACAATTTTTTGGTGAAGTTAGTTACTTATTTAGACACTTATGACTTTCCCCTTATTTATAAATGTGTAATGTGGGCAACAATAACCTTATAGACCCAAACCCAGTTTGACTCAAACTAATTTGTCCAAGAGAGAAAGAGAAACTAAATGAAAGTGTTACCTTTACAAGCATCTACTTCAATGATTGAAGCCATATTTACTCAACGATAGCAACAATTTTGTGCACTTGCTAATCTTCAGAACCCGTTGTCACTGTATAAACGATTGTATAATAACAAAAAATAAGTTATCTTAAAACAATATTACACCATCAAAAAAGAATCTAATAGTATCAACAAAGTATTATATTAATAAGATGAGAGTTTAAGCATGCCCTGCATCAGCTTAAAATCATGTAAGTTTCAACATAGTTAGTATTATAGTATTAGCAAATAACGTAGTGGATTCTGAACACATAAAAGTATTAGATTCTAAACACATACAATTGGTAAAGAAAACCCTATCAATAATCAAAACACATGGCCTGAAAACGATTGCATGATTTTGAATGTAGTATAAACACAAAAATACTATCAGTTTACTAACCACTTATTTGATGATGAAGTCATCAAGTAAGCGCCTCCTCTTTTCTGAAATAATCACCATATGTATAACAAAATACCAGAATCGTAGAATCATGACATAGTAATCAATTTGTCCTCTGATGTGTATGATGGTGATGATATTCAAAAAGCTATAAAAAATACACGATACAAACTGTTGAAGTATACGGATCAAGATTGTTAAAATTGACATACCTTCAAACAATTGTATTGAATCGAGCCTTCGTGTAACCTTGTATTTAAAAATTATACACGCAAAAAATCAGTTTTATATGTAGAATCATGAAATTTAGTAATCTAATTGACAATCTTTTTTTTATACAAATCGATGAAAAAAATCCCTAAGAATACCTGCATCATCGTCTTCATAGATGAACAAAGGTATGTTTCTAATTGACATAAATTTATTTAATCGTCTTCATATCAATTTGCATCGAGACTATCTGCCATATTAATTTCAGTATCATCGATAAAGCTAACCACAGTGATTGGATGTTAAACCTGTTCTCTTACAACACTGAATGTAACTGCCGGTCTTTTTATTTGATTAGGGTTACCGGTTAATTAATTAGATTAAGGGCATGAGTGTAATTAGGGAATGTAACTGCTCATCAGGAAGGTAAATGACGCTATGTTCAATTTAAATGGATGAGATTTAAAAGTAGCAATCTGATCTAACGGTGTAGAATTTGACATGTGGGTTTTTAGCATTAAGTATAACATCATAATAGTTTTCTAATTAAATATAAGAGAGATTACTGGATAGTTACCTGTGGTTTGGAGTGAATTAGTCAAATAGTTACGGGTTTTTATAGATATAGTTAAGTTATTGTGGTTTGCAAAAGTTGTTGAAATAGTAGTTCTTTTGACTCATAGATGTTAAAATTTCGTTAGAGCCGTAAGCTTGTAAAAAAAAAAAAAAAGGCTTAACCGTTTACCAAATGGTTTACAGTTTAGCGATATGCCGATATGTGAGTAACCCCTTCAAATAAGATGTTTGAGCGTTCAAGCCTCGTAGTAAGCATCTAAATATAAATTCATATATTGAGTGTGTAAGTTTGTCGGCTGATGTATGACGACCCTCAAAATTTTTTATTTCTGTTATTATTGTTCCATTAATAGGACTTTATGTACTCGTAAACTTTGTTAAACGACTTTGATTAAATAGTAATTTTTGATCGATACCTTCTGTTAATATAAAGTTTATGTATTTCTGTGTTTTTATTTTTATATAGATTATATGTACTAATTAAAATGTGACAATATTTATAAGATCCAAACAAATAGGAATATATATAAACTAATTGGAACCAAATAAAATTTATAAAAGTTAGGGGTTAATAATTAAATAAAAGGTAATTAAATAAATGTAACCCTAATATTAGTAATATTAATAATATATATATATATATATATATATATATATATATATATATATATATATATATATATATATATATATATAATACATAATTAATAAGAATGCCGTAAAAAATATATATAAATATAATACACATGTATATAATTCGGCTGGGGAAAAAAATAAAAGGAGAAATATTAAGCTTGCTCACTAAGTTATTTACAAGTCCTAGTTTAACTCTAATTAGTGCTTGATCTTCAAGTAACCTAGAGCAATTAGGAAACCCAACAACCCTATAAAATCCCTCAAGATTTTCCATAAGATCACCACAAATTCCTGCTGCAAATTGTCGACTATTATCCAGCTTGTTTCCCTCTCAACCTGTCAACACTTTCAGCTCCCATTCAGCCCTTTTCAGTCGCCAATCATCATCATCAAAAAGCCTGCTGTTAGTCGATTAAACAACCATCATTCAGCCCTTCTGTCCAGCCTTGTTCGCCATCAACCCTGCTGCTATTCCTGCTGTGTTGTCGAGCCAAAAACAGTCCAAGAAACCCCTTGATTGATCGAATTCTGCCGCTGCATTTTTTCTGGAGTTTTGTTGCTGCATTCTGTCGAACAAAAAGGACCCAAAAAGACCTCAAATTGGGTCGTGTTTTCCTGCTACTGCTACTGGTTTCCTGTTCAGCTTTTATTCATCGTCAATCCTTGATCTTTAACCCTTAAGGTAGTCCTAAAAACCCTAGTTTAATCTTGTTCTTAATTTAATTAATTATAAGTATTATATTAAGTATTATATTATGTTTATGTATTGTTAATGAATTATGAATATGAATATGAATTAAGAATGCATGATTGAATTATAGAAATTATGTTTTAAGTATTACATTAAGTAAGAACATGTTGTTAGATGTTAAAGGTTTATGAATAAGATTAAAAGTAGATTATGAATATGAAGTATTGATTATGTTTATGATTAAAAAGGTTAGGGTTTATGAGTATGATCAAGTATTATGATTAATGATTAATAAGAAAGATTAAGGTTATTGGTTAATAAGCTAGTAAATATTAATAGTTGAAGATAAAGGTTATGATCATGATTATGGGATGAATATGAATTGATTAATAAGTTGATAGGTTGTGATTAGGTGTAATAAAAGATTGAACATGAGTTGATTATGATTATTAGGGTTATAAGGATTTAAATAATAATTATGGATTAGGGTTGATGAATATTGTATGATTAATATGGTAGTATTATGTAATTAGGTTATGAATATGAATGGAAGATATGATTTTATGTTAAGGTTAATAGGTCTTGAATATGATAAGTAGGTTATGATATTATAATTAGTAACGTATAATGAAAAAGATATACATGCATGCATGCATGCATGCATACGTACGTATGTACATGTGTATATTGTAAGTATATGCTTATGTATATATGTATATATATATATATATATACACATACGTGTATATGTATGTGTACATATGTATATATATGTACGTGTGTATGTATGTATGAATGTGTATTAAGAAAGTATTATATAAGGTTAGTAAATATAATAATAAAAGTAATAAGTGTATATATATATGTATCATCTTACACTTATATATATGTAACACATATACCTAATATATATATACTATATAAGTTATGAACATGTATAATAGAAATAAAGTATATATATGTATGTATCATATAGGTATATTCATACATGTAACATAATAGTTGATTAATTAAATAATAATACTATTATTAGTATAACTTATCCACCTAACTATATAGTACCACTTAATTACACTAAGTATATTATCACTTATATATATATATATATATATATATATATATATATATATATATATATATATATATATATATATATATATATATATATATATATATATATATATAACTAATAAGTATATTAATAACTTATTATGTGTATACACTATTAACGTGAAGGTTATAATTAAAGATAGCGTACAAAGACTACAAACATCACCGCTACTTGTGGCCTAGGGTGATCCTTGTTACCATTATGGGAAGCTTGTGGATCTCGAATGACAAGACTTAGATTCTGGTCAAGAGATCCTGGGCCACTCGGTAACAATAGATCATTCGAGTGACTTGCATGTTAGCAACGAAGTTTAGGCGAGATTGTACAACGTCTTTGTTAAGAATTATAACCCGAACATTCTTAAACTAGAAGCTTACCATAAGTGGAAGCTTTCCATAAATAGTAGGTTTCCAAATATAGAAACTTTTGAGAAATAGTAACTTTTCTCGAAAACCGTCACTGTTAATATAGTTTGCTATATTAATAAACAAACTTTATGTCAATTAGACATCAACTAATTAAACATTATATCTCTAGGTTGAGATCTCCGATTACATACTCCGTTCATACTACTTGCGTGGAATTTCCTGCTTGCTATTAAGGTGAACTTCATGGCCCCACTTTTTAACTATCTTTATATATAGTTTGAACTTTTGGGGTGAGACACATGCTTGCTTTTAAACTGTTTTACGATTAGACACAAGTACATGAAAACTTTATTTTGATTAGTTCAAACTGTGCTATGACATGCTTTGTTTCATGCTTAATCCCTGCCATGATATCGTTAGTTGCTGGAATTTTGGCAAAGTTAATTATTATGAGTAGCGCTATTGAGAGTGACGTCTCTATCCGGATGACTGTTGGTCAATGGATACATAATAAGGATTTAACGACACGAACGAATAAAGTGATCACACGGGGTAACTTGTTTAGTTTCGATATCATACACCTCAGCACTACTACCGAACTGATTAAACTTTATAATTAAATCTTGTGGTCTAAACACTATTATAAACCTATGTTGTTCACTCAACCATTTTGGTTGACACTTTAAGCATGTTTTGTCTCAGGTGAAGATTGCTAAAGATTTTGTGTGCTATTTGGACTTTGCTGCTTTTGGAGTCCGCATTTTATCATTTATGTTATTGCATTAAAACACTTAGATTACATTTACTTTTGTTAAGGATTCATTTGTAATGACTTATACTTTCCGCTGCGTTAATACATTGGTTTTTAATTAAAACATCTCATATGGATTCGTTCTCGCTTTACACTTGTGCTATGATATTGGTTAGTCACATATTACCCCCGGTTCTATTTTAGGGGGTGTGACTGATGGAGGATTGTAACATCCATGTTACATCCGTCCCTGTGACGATTGCTCCAAATCCATATGGACGAACACATCATTCATCGATTTCATTGCGAGGTATTTGATCTCTATATGATACGTTTTGTAAACATTGCATTCTTTTGAAAATCCACACCATAAATGAATATTTAAATCAAAGGTTTTCGACATCTGATGATATCTACATATAGACAATCACCGTAAATAATAGTTTACAATGGTACTTCCGTTGACAATGCAGTCAAAATAAGATACATGGTGATGATTTGGTGAATGCAACGTTTCCTTGAAAAATATGCCATGTAAGACTCCATGCACATAGCTTGTCTAACATATAAGCAAACAGCGGAAGACTTCTAGGGAACCTGAGAATAAACATGCTAACAAGTGTCAACACAAAGGTTGGTGAGTTCATAGTTTTAATGTTTTGCATAATCTGTACATAAAGGTGGATAACAAGGTATCAGTTGTTTCATCCAGAAACGTTTATCAAAATATTTTACAAGATTGAGCACCCTGGTAACTAAACTTTAACATCTATATAATAAGTACCCCTGTTTTAACATACATGCAACCAACATGTACAATACACGCAAACCAACGTGTACTAAACTCAAATAGCATACGTCTGTTTAATAGTTCAGGCTAGGGTTTCTATACCTGGAACAGACGGGGATTTCAAGTCATATGGATCCATATACTACTACTCGCGCCCACCAGTTCTTATAATTGGCAGTTACTAGTTACCAAAGCTAAGGGATTTTCGGTTCAAACTCAGTGTAGAATTTAGTATGTACTTGTATCCATTGCGTTTAAAATAAAGTGAATGTATTCTCAGCCCAAAAATATAGATTGCAAAAGCAATTAAAAAGGGAGCAAATGAAACTCACCTTAGCAGTACATAAAGTTGTTCACCGAAATGTGATCGAAATTCGGAATACCAAATAACCGTAGATCTCAACCTAGAGAGCATATGTTGGTCAATAAATGTCTACCAAGCTAGGTCTAGTCATAGTGTATCATAATCCTAATGCTCGAGATCGACATACAAAAGTTATCCAAAGTTGTTTCAAAAAGTCAATTTTGACAATAGTTCAACAAAACGAGACGTGCTTTATATAAGAATTCATTTACTCGGCTGGTAATATTTAAAAATCCATTTTATAAATCTTGTAAATAAGTTGTTTAAATCTTAATTGCAGATTCAAAAGCAATTTCAATTAACGTCAATCATAATTCAGTTGATCATATCTTTTAATCCGTTCATCGAAACTATTCGATATCTAAATGAAAAGTTATTGATTTTTCGTTAGCTTTCCAAAAACATGTATATCATATACCTTTTACTAGTAATATATGTATTTAATTCGTGATTCATTATAAAATGTTTAACGACGAAATATAGTATACAAGCATGCATAAACATATATACTCGAGCACTAGACATGGATACACAATTAATATATAAAAGATAAGATATGAATGCTCACGTATCAATATTGTGATTCAATATTGCAAGAAAGTACGTAGACACAATGGAGATGATAAACACTAGGTTTGACTTGCGAATAGTACCCATGAATATTACCCATAACCTTCATAGCTATAACCCAAAGTTTCCTTAGCTCTATCCCGCTTGAAAACCCATTTTGAAAGTGACACGCTTATGACCTCGTCGTAGTATTTTTTGTATAATACTAATTAATATTACTACTAATATTTCTAATAATAATATTAGAATTAATAATAATAATAATAATATTAATATTAATAATAATAATAATAATAATAATAATAATAATAATAATAATATTAATAATATTAATAATAATAATATAAATATAGAGAGTAGAGAGACAGATGTGTGTGAAAAACATTCGCAGAAAACTGGAGAATTTATAGTACATTTGCTGAAACTGAACCCCATGCGATCGCATGGGTTTTATGCCTATTTCTCATGCGATCGCATGGCCCCAAAATCCAGCTCACAATTTTTTAACTTTTAGCTTGTCGACATATTTTTATATAATATATTTAATTTAAATAATTAATTATATATTATATTAAATTCACGTGTATAGTTGACTTGTAATTTTTGTTCCGATAAGTCGTACGTCATCACTCGACTCATGTCCCGGTTCCAGTTTCTCGATCGCATTTTCGTACGCTTAGAAAACTTGCATTTTACGTTTCGTGTCACGTACCTTTGTCAAAATATAGCCTTAAATTATCCCTAAACTATACCACTCAAAGTATATATTAAACTTTCGAGTGTTTTGGTCATTTACTTCTATAAATCATTGTCTCGCTATTTGTTAATATATATATAATAACAATTCGTTTTATGACCAGTTTAATATTATATTTCATATATTTTCAATATTAATATATACGTTTTAAAATACATATCACAAGTTATTCATATATCTAATTCCAACATTTAATATTCCTTATTATTGTATGTCTCCAAATTACGTTATTTAAACAAACACTTTACCATTTATTTCGAATATCGTTAAAAATGAACGATTTCCCAAATCAACGTGGACCTCACAACAGAGACTCGTAATAATATCATAATCTTTAAGGGACTCAATAAATATCTTTTAATTCAATCGTTTGGCATAATTTTTTAACTCCGTAGTTAAATATATCAATCAGATAATCAAACCAATAAGGTTAATGCACAGTATCGTTTTCATAACACTTTGTTACGTTTTCAAGTTTTAGTATATATATGTATCTATTTACATATATTTGTTCGCGAATCATTGAGAACAATCGAAGGGTATTTGAATAGTTCAAGAATTTTAGGATTCAACTTCATAGACTTTGCTTATCGCGTTGGAAACGTTAAAGATTAAGTTTAAATTTGGTCAGAAATTTTCGGGTCATCACAGTACCTCCCCGTTAAAGAAATTTCGTCCCGAAATTTGAGTGAGGTCGTCATGGCTAACAATAAAAATGTTTTCATGACGAATATGTGTTGATAAATAGAATTTTTATCACCGTTGAATAATATGGATAAAAAAAAATCCAATTACTCGAAGCGTATGAGGGAAGTTATCGTAATAGAGTGAAATGGAGAATAGAGATTCGTCTTATCTCTTGATGTTGTAACAATTGATTTCCGTAATTTAAGGAATAGAAAATCTTCATAATTTAAATAAGATTTGATTCTTCGAAATTTAAGGAAATTAGGATTTCCTTTGATTAAATGCGTAATCTGCCTCGATTGCTATGTATGATATTTTGCTATAAATTGACCTCTTCCGTTTCATTTATTTTCACCACTCCTATAATCTTCTTCCTTATTTCATACTTACAAAAGATTTGTGAAAATGCTTCCTCCAGTTCTGATTCTTGATATTTTCTTGGCTATCATATCATTCATTCTTCTTTTTCATCTGCCACCAGAGGAGGTTATTTTCTTCTACTATTACCTTGGGGTTATATTATTTTTCATTCTCCCGTGTCTTTATATTGCTATACGCATTGATATACACGGTTTGTAATTTCGGGGTTGTTTTCGGGCTTTATATTTTCCATTATATTTCGGAGCTTCATGCTTTCGTTTTCTCTTCCCGACTTTAAGTCAAGCGAATAATGGTCCAGAATTCGTAGGTATAAATTTCGGAATGAACATAATTAATATTCTAAGAAAGAAACGGTAATGGCACAATCTGACTTGTCAAATTACCAGAATACCTCGAAAAAGACCGAATCATCAAGAAAAATATTTTATTGATATGTTTAGAGGTTAAATAGAATGAAAGAGTTATGTAACATGGTTCATGATGAGGGTATGATCTGTGAACTTTTATCACGTTCCATTAGAAACTCAGCATGACTTACTGTAATATAATCACGTTGATCAAGTGTCATTATATTATACTAACTCATGCTTCAATTCCCAACACTACTTCAAAAACATCCATTTTTCGAAATTTTCAAAAATTAGAAAACTAAAATAGTTTCTTTTATGATGTAACACAGATAGCGTGAAGAGATAAATAATTTCGGATGATAATAGTTATGAAGATATCTTCAGAAATATCGAAGATATTTATAATGAAAGATATGATAATATCTTAGAATTTCTAATATCGAAGGATGATGAAGAATATTTGTTCGTAATGGATTTTGAGTCAGGAGCAAGGTATTCATTAATGACTGATGTTATGCGAGGTGTATATAAAATAGTTATTAATTTTAGCAGGAAATACTATTAAATACGATACAATTTTACACAAGATATTTATTTATTTATAGAATGGATATACTTAAACCTTGCTACAACACTTATAGGCAGTGTACCTAATCGTACAGTAGTGTAGTTTTTAGTAAGTCCGGTTCGTTCCACAGGGAAATCTTTAAACAAAGCTCAACGCTATATTAGTTTACTTTTATTAAAAATACAAATATATATATATATAAGTAATATTATTATTATAAAGGGGGGTTTTTACCGTTTAATGACCGGTTTGTCGATTTTAAGACTTTAGTCGCAGTTAAAACCTAATGTAAAATATAAAATAAATACAAGACTTAAATTAAAGCGTAAAGTAAATAACGATAATGAAATTGCGAATAATAAAAGTGCGATAAAATAAACTTACGATAATTAAAAAGTACGATAATTAAAAGTGCAATTAAATATAAAATAAAGGAAATTAAATATGAAATAAAAGAATTATGCTTATTTAAACTTCCGTAATCATGATGTTTGACATGTTGATTTTAGTTTTATGCCCATGGGTTAATTGTCCTTTGTCCTGGATTATTTAATATGTCCGTCTGGTTTTTGTCCATAACAGTCCATCAGTCATAAATATAAAGTGCGAGTGTCCTCATCAAATTATTCTTATACCCAAAGTTAAATATTCCAACTAATTGGGGATTCGAATTGTAACAAGGTTTTAATACTTTGTTTAATTAATACACCAGGTTATCGACTGCGTGTAAACCAAGGTTTTAATACTTTGTTAACAATTACACCAATTACCCTTGAATGTAATTTCACCCCTGTTTTAATTATTCTAGTGGCTATTAATCCATTCCCGTGTCCGGTTAAATGAACGATTATTCGTACATATAAATACCCCGCCCATCGTGTCCGATCGAGTGTATATGGTAATTTATAGGGACGCCCAATTGTAAATCTTTATATTAACATTAACAAACTATCATTTAGTTAAACAAATATAAAGCCCATTAATAGCCCATAGTCTAATTTCCACAAGTGTCGTTCTTTTATCCAAACCCCAATTATGGTACAAAGCCCAATTACCCAATTTTAGTAATTAGCCCAACATCATGATTACTTCGTTTTAAATAAGCATAATAATAACTTAGCTACGAGACATTAATATAAAAAGGTTGAACATAACTTACAATGATTAAAAATAGCGTAGCGTTACACGGACAGAATTTTGACTTACACCCTTACAACATTCGCTAACATACCCTTATTATTAGAATTATAATTAAAATTAAAATTAAAATATAAATTATATATATTTTACGTATATATGAGAGAAGAGAGATTGATATTTTGCGTTCAGAATTCGGTTGGCTTTATAGGCAGTTTCTGAAATTGGGGCTCCGCGACTCGCGGCCCTTTTGGCCTTCAAACTCCGCGAGTCGCGGAGATTGAAATTACAGCTCACATCTTTTGGAGTCTTTCTTGCCGATGGATTTTATATATAAATATAAAATATAAATAATTAATATAATTATTTATATATTATATTATATTCTTGTGCATAGTAGACTTGTAATTTTTAGTCCGTTGCGTCGAGCGTTGAGAGTTGACTCTGGTCCCGGTTCCGGATTTTCGAACGTCCTTGCGTACAATTTTATATTTTGTATTTTGCGTTTTGAATCTTGTACTCTTGTAATTTCGAGACGTTTCTTATCAATAATTGGAACCTCTTTGATTGTCTTTTGTTCTTTTGAGCTTTTTGGTCGTTTGCGTCTTCAATTCGTCGAATCTGTCTTTTGTCTTCACCTTTTATTATTTAAACGAATATCACTTGTAAATAGAACAATTGCAACTAAAAGCTTGTCTTTCTTGAGGAATAATGCTATGAAATATATGTTCGTTTTTAGCATTATCAAATATTCCCACACTTGAGCGTTGCTTGTCCTCAAGCAATATCGTCTTGAAATACTAGAATCACTTCTTTATTCTTCACACTTTGTACATCAGTGATTTCTATACGGCGGTATAAACAATGGTAGTAACGATATGGTTTACAGTCCCACATGACTATAAAAATTTAGATCCATTAAGGAAATTGGATCTTTATGAAAACATTTGATCTTTTGAAAATTAAATCTAGTTTTTACCCTAGATAAGTTTTCCGGAATAACCCTTTACCGGTGTTTGCAAAATATTTTTGTGGGTTTGGTGGGTTTCAGATTTGAAAATTTTAGCTCAAAACTTACGGTTTTGTATCACCCACTTGCTAACCTTGTATTTGGAAAGCAACACGTCCAGTTTACTTGTCCCGTATATTACCTTTCGGTAAACTACCGTCCGGTTGAAAGGAAAGCGTTGAACAAGCAACTGTTAAGGCAATGTCCCGTGACATGCTTTTGATTATGGTCTATAACGTGTCGGACGCAATTACTATCCTTGGTAGGAGCAATAGTAAAGCTCACCCTTATAATTTTTCGGTATGGCACAAGGTCCTGTCTTTGACCACTATGCAACCACCGTTCTTACGGTTGACACCCGATTTGGTTCAGGTGACCTAATGAATTCCAGGTGAATTCCTAGGTTTTACGTTCAATGGTAATGAACGCATTGAAAATAGGGTTTTCAGAAAACAAATCGGTTTATAATTTTGATCAAAATATTTTCTCGTTCAAGCTCGAGTTTAGATATCATTGAATTCCATGAGTTTGAATTCTCAATCTTTAAGGTCAATCTCTAGGATTGAGTAATATTAGTCTTAAAAGCTGATTTTTAATCTTTAAAGAGATTATCCTTTCTGGGGATCTGATTCATTAGTCTTATCCAGCTAATTTGCATGGTGCCCCCCCATTGTACGAGATAAATCCTTCTCATGGTTAGGATAAATCCGACCACTTGGCGACCCTGTTTAATGCTGAGGTCCGTGGATTTCCAACCGATTTTAGTGATGACTTTTCTAGATTTTTCGTCAACCTACAGCTGGTCTGGACGACAACTTCATGACCTAAATCAAGAAGCGCGTGTCTTTTTTGGAAGACTTTACTTCCTTTTAATGATGGAATTGATTCATCGTGTAGATCCATCTCTTCTTTTCTTTCATCGGGTAAAACAGTTTAGTTTAGTCCAAAGCAAAAGTATTTTCAGTTATTCGTTACAGATATATGTGACATATGTTTAAGATAACTTGGTAAATTTTCCCACACTTAGCTTTTATTTTCCTTTTTATCGTCCTCTATTCCATTTTAAATGAATTTTAACATTTTAGTTTGTTTCTTAATTTATGTCCTTTCCGAGGTAACAATAATTTCGGTGTTAAAACCTAGTTTTATCGTTCATAAATATGTATAAACATGATTTTGAATTCATTTAATTGAAAATTTTGAAAATTTTTACTAGAATTGGGTAGTTAGTATATAAGACTAGGGCTGTTCTTTTTTTATCAGAGAGCACTAGATTCTAATACAACTACTGCTTTACTAGTATTTTTAATGGTAACCAAGTGTATAAAGTAAAAATTTTTAAAATCCGAAAGAATTTAACCCCTTCCCACACTTAAGATCTTGCAATGCCCTCATTTGCAAGAAATCAGTAACAATTTAAATTATTGAGGGTGATTAAATTTTACCAAAGTTTCCAAATATATTGGCGTTTGTTTGCTGAATGATAAATGGTGCACATCATTTGTTCATTCCGTCTTGTTGTTATTTCACATATATTTTGCATCTTGTCGTCAAAATTAGTTGCTTTTGCTGAACTTAATGCCAGTCTTTGAAAATGCGTTGTTTTACCCTGTTGTGTACATAAGATAAACTGCAAACATATATACATATTTTTGAAGTTTGGTATATTACCCCACATTCAAAAATTATTAAAATCTAAGAATAAAAGTTAGATAATTATAAAAATGATTACAATATTAACAAAAGTATTAAACGTATCAATAATTACAAATTACAAAATAAAAAAAATAAAAAATAAACTAAGGATGATATTGGTACCAATAGGGGTTCCAGGCATAACCATAAGTGCTATAGAATGCTTCGGCAGGGTCATACGTAGGATATGGTGGCTGCATCTCTATAGACCAAGGAGGGAAGATGGGTTTCGGTGTAGGAATATAGTTTCTACCTATATGTTGGCAATGAGCTATGATCTGGTTCTGATGAACTTGCCAATCTTCAAATGCTCTCTGTCTAGCATTTTTGTATTCCTGAGAAGCTATAAACCTATGCATTTCTTGCATCTCATTCCCCCCTCCTACATTACCTTGCTGCTGGTTTCTCTCCACCTGTGGATGTCTACCATGGTATCGTACTGCGGCGTTATTTCGCCTCTTCAAAACTTTCGCACCATGGTATACATTTAAACCTATAGTATCGCGGGGTTCTGGTTCTTCTAATAATAATCCCCCCCCGACTTATATCCACACCGAGATATTCACCAATCAAAGTAATAAAAATACCACCTCCTATTATGCTATGTGGTCGCATCCCCCGAACCATAGCTGATAAATAATAACCCACACAATATGGTATACTTACAGAGCTTTGTGGGTCTCGAATACACATATGGTAAAACAAATCCTGTTCATTTACTTTTTCTTTGTTCTTACCCCTTTGTGTAATCGAATTAGCTAAAAACCTATGTATCACTCTTAATTCGGCTCTATCTATATCCAAATAAGAGTAATTTCCCCCTTTGAAACGGTGATGGCTTGTCATTTGACTCCACACACCGTGTGTATCAAAATTTTCATCTATCTTTCTACCGTTTAGTATCAATCCTCTACAATCGGCAGACGCTAATTCCTCAGGCGTATATATACGTAAAGCCTGAGCCATGTCCAGTAAAGACATGTGGCGCATCGAACCGCCTAACAAAAATCTAATAAAAGAACGATCGGTTAAACTAGCTACCCGATCATTCAACTCTATACTACATAACAATTCTTCACACCATACTTTATATACAGGTCTGCGTATGGTGAATAAACATATCCAGTCATTAAAAGTAGAATTACCATACCTCTGTACAAGTAATTCCTTAATTGGCCCGGCCAATTCTACAGCTTCTAAGGGTCCCCATTCTATGACCCTCAGTACCTCAACAACCTTAGAGTGAAGAGTATGCAAACCCCGTTGATTTTTTGGATAATCTATCCAAAGTCTGTCAAATCTCAGGTTCGGGTGCAACTCTTCCAAGTGCATATCGGAAAAGGTCATGACTGGATGAGGTACATCCTGCTTGTAGTAGTTATCCACCTCCTGTTGTTCCAAATTCTCAGCAGGAGCATTGCGGGCTTGGGATGAAGATTCACCCCTTTCATTCTGCAAAACACATCAAACACAAATTTTGTGCATCCAAATATGCATTAGTGTCAGCAAAATCATCAATCAAAATAATTACAATGACATTATCAATTTATATCAAACTTAAGCTTATTTTCACATTTTTATCAAATCTACACTTTTTCAAATAAGCATATACGAAAATTTTCGCCAAGTTCATAAGCATTCAACTCAAATAACATGTCAAAATAATCATTACTAGCAATTAAACAAGTCTCAAATGGCATTATCTTTCAAAAATCAAGTTCATGAATTTTAGACTTGAAAAAGTCCACTTTAATTCTCAAAATCATGTTTAGGCTCAAAGTTTGGATCATTTAACTACCTAGACATGTTACACTACTCAATTTAGCAACAATTCATGACAAAAATCGGCCATAACCTGTTTATATCAAAAAGCCCCAAATTTGCTCAAGAACACAAACCCTAGATTACTCAAAATTTGAAGTTTAAGGCTTCTAATCATGTTAAACAGCATCAATCTAGGTTATACAAGCATAATACATAAACAATTTAAGTCTAATTACACTAAAAAGCATCAAAATCAAATTGGGGAAAAAATAGCTCAAGAACACCAAATTTCGAATTAAATGGTGTTTAGGTGTAGAAATTTACCGTTTTTCTTGAGTAATTCTTAGATAGCATCCTTCTCAACATGATTTTAGCAAAAGATTTGGTGATTAACGGTTAAAAATTGTGATTTTTGGGGTTTTTTCTCGGGTTTTTCCGGGTTTTTTCGCTGTGAAATTCGCTGTGTTTTTGAGTTGTGGAGTGTACTGATCGTTCAGCTCTTTTTATTTTTTTTTCTGATTTTCGGTACCTCCGCGAGTCGCGGGGATTTACCCTCCAAACTCCGCGACTCGCGGAGTTTTTTTTTTTTTTTTTTTTTTTTTTATAATCATTAACTTTTGAAACAATTAAGTACTTAATTTTAAAATTTTGTTTCCCTTGTTATTTAGGACGAGGTCGTTTCGGATCGATGTCCTAGTCCGTCCTTCGACAAAATTTTAAAATTTGTCTTTTTGTAGCGATTGTTTTAAAAGCTAAGATTTTTGGGTTTTTTTAATGTTTTTGGCATACTTTAAATCAATAAGATTAAAAATAATGAGAATAAAAGTTCTCGTCCCTCCCTTGGGTAAAGCAATTTCGGTTCAAAGACCTAGTCTTCAACTTACGACGAATTTTAAAAATCATATTCTTAACTTAATGAGATAAAGTAAATTTTTGTTTTTAAATTCACACAACTTAAATATAAAATTCAAAATTAATATTAAAAATTCACACCAAACTTAAAATTTGAAATGCATAAAATTAAAAATTTATATTTTAAAAATTAAAAATTCACACCAAACTTAATTTAAAAATTTATAAATTCATATCAAACTTATATTAATTTTTCAAATATTTATAATTTTAAATATATTGTTTTTACAAAGTTTACAATATTAATTTAAGATTTAAATATTAATTTTAAAAACATGGTAAAAAATAAATTAAAAATCTTTTTGTCTTTTTATCCCACTTTAATTAATCAAATATTATCAAAAATATGCGCCCCTCTTTTCGGTAAAGTAATTTCGGTTCCAAAACCTAATTTAACTCATGACGAATTTTTGAAATATTTTGGGTTGATTGTTTAAAGATATTTATACCTTAAGAATAAACGTTAAATTTCGCAGTGATGTAATAAATTTTTGAATGATATCAATAATTTCGGTCGCCAAACCTAATTTTATTCAATACCAATTTAATACTTTTTAGCGAACAAATTAGCGTTTATTATCAAAAGGTTAAAAATAAAAATAAAAATAAAAATAAAAACTGTACAGACATACCTGTGAAATAGATTTCTTAGTTATATGATCTATCCCATTCATAAGATAGTCGGTTTAATTGATTTTCCATGGCTACATAGGCGTAACCTCGAGCATTCAGTGTCTTTTCTTCTAAACATATGAACGGTCCGTCTCTGCATAAAGTAACAAATTCGGTATTTGAATAGGTTTGATTATTTGAACATTTACCTCCATGTGACCATTTTCCGCATTTGTGACATCGTTCTAGGTGTCGTGCTCTTCTTTTCGCTGCGGATTTTGATTTTCCTTTACCAAATTGTAACTTATTATCTTCGCATCTGGATTCTTTTCTAACTCCGTCCATTCTTTCTCTGATTACTGATACTAATTCGCTCGGGAGTATGTCATTATTACGTTTAGTGATCAAAGCATGTAGCATTAGACCATGGTTTAGTTCACAGGCAGTCTTCATTTTGTAAAAACCTAAAAAAAATAAAAATTCAGAATGGGGGGAGAAGACTAGTTCTTTAGGGTCTGCTAGGGAAAGACCATTCGGGTTCCATTTTCGAGAACTACACGAAAACAGACAATCTAACTCTAACAGAAATACATATTATCCTTTAAAGACTTGATTCTCCCCACACTTAGTTAGCTGTGGTGTCGAAATTGTGATTAACTTCGTTGTCGACTTCCATCGGACCATGTATGTAATGTTTAACTCTGTGACCATTAACTTTAAATTCAATCCCATTTGAATTTATTAATTCTATCGTTCCGTATGGGAAAACTCTTTTGACTATGAATGGTCCAGACCATCTTGATTTCAATTTTCCAGGAAATAGCTTGAATCGTGAATTGAAAAGAAGAACTCTGTCTCCTTCTTTAAATTCTTTTGAACTTCTGATTCTTTTATCATGCCATTTCTTCGTTCTTTCTTTATAGATTAACGAATTTTCGTATGCTTCATGTCTTAATTCTTCTAATTCATTTAGTTGACTTAATCGTAGACGTCCGGCTTCATGTAAATCAAGATTACATGTTTTCAAAGCCCAAAATGCTTTGTGTTCAATTTCTACTGGAAGATGACATGCTTTTCCATAAACAAGTCTAAAAGGTGTAGTTCCAATTGGAGTTTTGTAGGCTGTTCTAAAAGCCCAGAGTGCATCCTCCAATTTAATGGACCATTCCTTCGGATTTGATCCTACGGTTTTCTCTAAAATACGTTTTAAAGCTCGGTTGGTATTTTCAACTTGTCCACTTGTTTGTGGATGATATGCGGTGGAGATTTTATGAGTTACTCCATATCTTTTAAGAACTTTCTCAAGTTGATTATTACAGAAATGAGTACCCCGATCACTTATTAAAGCTTTCGGTGTTCCAAACCTTGCAAAAATACGTTTTAAAAAGTTGACTACAACTCGTGCATCGTTAGTTGGGAGAGCTTGTGCTTCCGCCCATTTAGATACATAATCAATGGCTACGAGTATATATAGATTATTATGAGATTTTGGAAATGGACCCATAAAGTCAATACCCCAAATGTCAAATACTTCACATACCTGGATGACATTTTGTGGCATTTCATCACGTTGACTTATTTTTCCGGCCCTTTGACATGCATCACAAGATTTGCAAAGAAGGTGTGCGTCTTTGTAAATTGTAGGCCAATAGAATCCAGCTTCATAAACTTTTCTTGCTGTTAGTTGAGGCCCATAATGCCCTCCTGTTGGTCCTGTGTGACAATGGTTTAAAATTTTACTAGCTTCATCTCCAAATACACATCGGCGTATTATTCCATCGGGACAACTTTTAAACAGATGTGGATCTTCCCAGAAATAGTGTTTTATATCACTGAAGAATTTCTTTCGTCTTTGGTACGATAATCCTTTTCAAGGAATCCACAAACTAAGTAGTTTGCATAGTCTGCAAACCATGGGATTTCTTTATAATCTATCTTCAATAGATATTCATCAGGAAAGTTGTCTTGTATGGCCGATTCATTCAGAACTTCTAATTCGGGATTTTCAAGACGAGAAAGATGATCAGCGGCGAGATTTTCTGCTCCTCTTTTATCTCGGATTTCAATATCAAACTCTTGTAAGAGTAAGATCCAACGGATTAATCTTGGTTTAGCATCTTGTTTTGAAAATAGGTATCTAAGAGCAGAATGGTCGGTATAGACCACCGTTTTTGCTAGAACGAGATGTGATCGAAATTTGTCAAAAGCAAAGACAATAGCAAGGAGTTCTTTTTCAGTAGTTGTATAGTTCGTTTGTGCTCCTTGTAATGTCTTACTAGCATAATATATAGGTTGAAATCGTTTTTCAATCCTTTGTCCTAAAACGGCTCCCATTGCAAAATCACTTGCATCGCACATTAGTTCAAATGGTAGATTCCAATTTGGTGTTATCATGATTGGTGCATTAGTGAGTTTCTCTTTAAGAATATTAAAAGATTTGATACACTCATCTGAAAAGATGAATGGAGCATCCTTTTCTAGGAGTTTATTCATAGGAGTGGCAATTTTAGAAAAATCTTTTATAAAACGTCGGTAAAAACCGGCATGCCCTAGAAAACTCCTAACTCCTCTAACATTGGTGGGATGTGGAAGTTTAGCAATTACATCTACTTTAGCTCTATCCACTTCAATTCCTTCTTTTGAAATTTTATGTCCAAGAACGATGCCTTCTTTAACCATGAAATGGCATTTCTCCCAATTAAGTACTAGATTTGATTTTTCGCATCTAATTAGCATTCGTTCCAGATTAACTAGACATGATTTAAATGTATCACCGAAGACTGAAAAGTCATCCATGAATACTTCCATGCATTCTTCTATCATGTCATGAAAAATCGCCATCATACACCTTTGAAAGGTTGCAGGGGAGTTACAAAGTCCAAATGGCATGCGTTTGTAAGCAAAAGTACCATAAGGGCACGTGAATATTGTTTTCTCTTGATCCTCGGGTGCTATTGGAATTTGAAAATATCCGGAAAATCCATCTAGAAAACAATAGTAACTATTTCCGGCTAATCTTTCCAACATTTGATCTATGAAAGGTAAGGGAAAGTGATCTTTTCTGGTGGCGTCATTTAATTTTCTATAATCAATACATACACGCCATCCTGTTACAGTCCTAGTAGGAATAAGCTCATTTTTCTCATTTGTAATGACAGTCATGTCACCCTTCTTAGGCACGCATTGAACTGGGCTTACCCATGGACTATCAGAGATTGGATAAATTAAACCTGCATCTAGCAGTTTAATAATCTCTTTCTTAACTACATCTTGCATATTAGGATTTAGTCTTCGTTGGCGTTGCACATACGTTTTATGACCTTCTTCCATAAGGATTTTATGTGTGCAATACGAAGGACTTATTCCTTTAATATCATGAATCTTCCATGCAATGGCTGGTTTATGAGCTTTCAACACAGAAATGAGTTGTGATTTCTCATTTTCAGTAAGAGAAGACGATATTATTACAGGTAATTCAGATTCACCATGTAAATAAGCGTATTCCAAATGGTTTGGAAGTGGCTTTAACTCTAATTTCGGAGGTTCTTCTATCGATGATTTATATCGATATCTGTCTTCTTCTTTTAGCATTTGAATTTCTTCTGTTGTTGGTTCATATCCATTAGCTATAAGTGTAGCTAACATTTCAGCTTCATCAATTGGTTCATTACCTTCTCCTAAAGAACATTCTCCTGTTCCTTGTAATTCTGGAAATTCTTCTAATAATTCTGCATGTGCATCTATAGTTTGAATATAATAACATGTATCATCTGCAGATTGTGGTTGTTGCATTGCTCTATCAACTGAAAAGGTAACACTCTCATCCTCTATACTTAGGGTCAGTTTCTTACCGAACACGTCTATCATTGCTTTAGCCGTGTTTAAGAATGGTCTTCCTAATATGAGAGGAACTTGAGAATCTTCTTCCATGTCTAAAACAACAAAATCTACTGGAAATACTAAAGTACCAACTTTAACTAGCATGTTCTCCATTATCCCTCTAGGATATTTTATTGATCTATCGGCTAGTTGTATGCTTATTCTGGTTGGTTTCAATTCTCCAAGGTCTAGTTTAGCGTATAGTGAATACGGCATTAGATTTATACTAGCACCTAAGTCTGCCAATGCTTCTATTGAACTAAGACTACCCAGAAAACATGGAATTGTGAAACTTCCTGGATCAGATAGTTTTTCTGGTATCTTATTCAACAGCACTGCTGAACAATTAGCATTCATAGTAACAGCCGAGAGTTCTTCCATTTTCTTTCTATTTGAGATTAGATCTTTCAAGAATTTAGCATATCTTGGCATTCCTGAAATCACATCAATGAAAGGAAGATTTACATTTATCTGTTTAAACATATCCAAGAATTTGGATTGCTCGGCTTCAAGTTTCTCTTTCTTCATTTTACTCGGGTAAGGAAGTGGTGGTTGGTATGGTTTAACATAAGGTTTATCCTTAACTGTGTTATTTTCATTAACCTTTTCAACTACCGATTCTTTTTCCTTATCTTGATCAGGTTGTGGTTCTTGTGGAGTAGGAATAGTTTCATCAGAAGTTACAGGTATTTCAGGTGGTTTAAGTGTTGTACCACTTCTTGTGGTAATGGCTTTAGCTGTTTCATTCCGGGGGTTAGCATTTGTATCACTAGGTAGACTTCCCGGTTTTCTTTCACCTATTAACCTTGCTAGGTTACTTACTTCTTGTTCCAGATTTTGAATAGAAGCTTGTTGATTTCTAAATGCTTGAGCATTTTGTTCATTTGTTTGTTTTTGAGATGTGAAAAACTGCGTTTGAGTTTCAACTAGCTTCGTCATCATATCTTCTAAATTTGGTTTTTTATCATCGGTTTGTTGTGGTGGTTTGTTTTGAAAATTAGGTCTTTGCTGATTGTAAGTATTATTGGATACTTGTTGATTGCTAGGACCTTGTTGGTTGTTGTATGGAATATTTCGGTTATAATTCTGGTTTTGATTGTAAATCGGTCTTGGCGGTTGATAATTATTCTGATAATTATTTCCAGGCCTTTGGTTTATGTATGAAATATTCTCTCTTTGTTCCATTGTTAATTCAATACTGAGACAATCTTTTGTCAAATGTGGTCCTCCACACTGCTCACAACTAATTCGTATTGAGTGAATATCCTTAGTCATCTTTTCCATTCGTCTCTCTACAGCATCTATCTTTGCGGAAATGGAATCTAAGTCATGACTAGAATCGGCTCTAGCTGCTTTAGATGATCTAATGATATCTTTTTCTTGGTGCCACTCATGTGAGTGGGAAGCAGTGTTATCAATAATTTTGTAAGCATCAGTTTCGGTTTTCTTCATAATAGAACCACCAGCTGCTATATCTATGTCTTTTCTTGTAGTGATGTCGCATCCTTGGTAGAATATTTGTACTATTTGACAGGTGTCTAAACCATGTTGCGGACATCCTCTTAACAACTTTCCATATCTTGTCCACGCCTCATATAGAGTTTCATTTGGTTTCTGTGTGAACGTAACAATTTCTGCTTGAAGTCTTACGGCTTTAGATGCAGGAAAGAATTGTTTAAGAAATTTGTCAATTAAAACGTCCCATGTATCGATCGCCCCTTCAGGTAACGATTCCAACCAATCTTTGGCTTCTCCCTTTAAAGTCCAGGGAAATAACATGAGATATATCTGTTCATCCTCCACTTCTCGGATTTTAAATAGTGTGCAGATCCTATTAAAGGTACGTAGATGTTCATTTGGATCTTCCTTCGGCGCACCACTAAATTGGCATTGATTAGTCACCATGTGTAGAATTTGTCCTTTGATTTCATAATCTGGCGCATTAATGTCTGGATGAGTAATTGCGTGACCTTGGCCAGTGCGTTTAGCTCTCATTCGGTCTTCCATACTTAAAGGTTCCAGATTCTCCATAATTGAATTTGTTGAATCGGTATCACTAGATGATTCTGATTTAATAGTTCGTTCCTCAACAATCTCTGTTTGAATGATTGGTGGCTCCGGAGGAAAGTTTAGTGGTTCAGGATCTACGAACCGTTCCTGAATATTCTCCGGATTCTCAATTGTGAGGTCGGGTTCAAAAAATGGATTATCGGAAATTTGAACTGAAGTACTTGGTCTACTGGATGACGATTCTAAAGAAAAATCAACGGCGGTTATATTTGCTAAATGTCTTGATCTAGTTACAGGTGGTGAACGTACAAAAGGTGATGAACGTCTTGCTCGGTGCATTCACTGAATATCCTATTAGTTTTAAAAAGGAAAGAAAAATTATAATAAGTTATCCAATCAATAGACTTTTCTGATTTTGCCCACGTTTCGAATAGCCAAAAGATGCAGCAGAGGGGCAGGATTCGTTTGGTCTCAATATAATTGAGGACTGTTTGGCTCCAATAACCCGGTCCACGTACAAATCCAACTATTACTACGAACCAGAAAATTTTGATGTCTATCAATTTAACCACTCAAAATAAATTTTCGTAATTTTAAGAAATTTAGATAAGAAGTAGAATAAAAATCTATGTCCTAAAACTAGAATAGCGAGAAATAAGAAAGAAAAAGAGTTCGTCGCAAAAGGTAGAAAAAGAAAAAAAATGGTTGAAAAATAAAAGGTGACGGAAAAATAAAAGAAACTTATAAAAACTTAAAAATACTTGACTAACCTAACCTTATTACTACAACTAACTTAAAATTATAATCGCAAATTGAGATTACTAATTGGAATGATAATTGATACATAGTAAAAGGTGTCTAAAAATATTAAAGCTTACAGGAAAAACTAAATACCAAATGGAAATAACTTAAAAAGAAACTAAAACTTAAAAAGGCGTCGCAAAATTCTAAAGCACCTAAATCTTAGTCTAAAGAAAAAGCACTTAAGGAATTCTACGGCAAAGCCTAAAAATCTAGGAGTAAAAATAACTATAGCAAAAACTAAGTTTAAAATTAAATATGAGCTAAAAATACAAAAGTTATGCTACAACGATTAAAAAAGGACAAAATATAAAAATATACAAAAAGTTGTAAAAAGTACAATTTTTATAAAAATATTATTTTTATATTATTTATTTAATAAAACTACTAATTTTATAATTTAATTAAACTTATTTAAACTAAAATATAAATTAAATAAAACTTAAATTAAAATAAAACTTAATTATAATATTAATTAGGGTTAATAATAATAATAATAATTAATAATCCGTAATAAATGCTGAATTAGGGCTTTTGTCTGTGTGTCAGGTAGTCTCCGCGAGTCGCGGCAATTAAAGCATCAAACCCCGCGAGTCGCGGGGTTCCAGAATTCAGCTGACAGGTTTGAATATTCGACGCGTTTTTTCTTTATTTTTTTTTATTTTTTTATTTTCTGTTTTCTGTTTTTTTTTTCTATATATAAAAGATATTTAATAAAAGTTATATTTTTATAAATTAAAATAAAGATAAAGAAACTTATAAAACTTAAATATTTAACAAAATCTTAAAAATACTTATATTTTTGTTTTTCTTTTTATATTTTTGAATAATTAAAACGTATTTTTACAAAAACGAATTTTTAATAAAAGTAAACTAAAAATCTTTTTTTTTTATATTAGCGTTGCGCTTCCGGCTTTTAAGATAAGTCCCCGGCAGCGGCGCCAAAAATACTTGATGTTATGCGAGGTGTATATAAAATAGTTATTAATTTTAGCAGGAAATACTATTAAATACGATACAATTTTACACAAGATATTTATTTATTTATAGAATGGATATACTTAAACCTTGCTACAACACTTATAGGCAGTGTACCTAATCGTACAGTAGTGTAGTTTTTAGTAAGTCCGGTTCGTTCCACAGGGAAATCTTTAAACAAAGCTCAACGCTATATTAGTTTACTTTTATTAAAAATACAAATATATATATAAGTAATATTATTATTATAAAGGGGGGTTTTTACCGTTTAATGACCGGTTTGTCGATTTTAAGACTTTAGTTGCAGTTAAAACCTAATGTAAAATATAAAATAAATACAAGACTTAAATTAAAGCGTAAAGTAAATAACGATAATGAAATTGCGAATAATAAAAGTGCGATAAAATAAACTTACGATAATTAAAAAGTACGATAATTAAAAGTGCAATTAAATATAAAATAAAGGAAATTAAATATGAAATAAAAGAATTATGCTTATTTAAACTTCCGTAATCATGATGTTTGACGTGTTGATTTTAGTTTTATGCCCATGGGTTAATTGTCCTTTGTCCTGGATTATTTAATATGTCCGTCTGGTTTTTGTCCATAACAGTCCATCAGTCATAAATATAAAGTGCGAGTGTCCTCATCAAATTATTCTTATACCCGAAGTTAAATATTCCAACTAATTGGGGATTCGAATTGTAACAAGGTTTTAATACTTTGTTTAATGAATACACCAGGTTATCGACTGCGTGTAAACCAAGGTTTTAATACTTTGTTAACAATTACACCAATTACCCTTGAATGTAATTTCACCCATGTTTTAATTATTCTAGTGGCTATTAATCCATTCCCGTGTCCGGTTAAATGAACGATTATTCGTACATATAAATACCCCGCCCATCGTGTCCGATCGAGTGTATATGGTAATTTATAGGGACGCCCAATTGTAAATCTTAATATTAACATTAACAAACTATCATTTAGTTAAACAAATATAAAGCCCATTAATAGCCCATAGTCTAATTTCCACAAGTGTCGTTCTTTTGTCCAAACCCCAATTATGGTACAAAGCCCAATTACCCAATTTTAGTAATTAGCCCAACATCATGATTACTTCATTTTAAATAAGCATAATAATAACTTAGCTATGAGACATTAATATAAAAAGGTTGAACATAACTTACAATGATTAAAAATAGCGTAGCGTTACACGGACAGAATTTCGACTTATACCCTTACAACATTCGCTAACATACCCTTATTATTAGAATTATAATTAAAATTAAAATTAAAATATAAATTATATATATTTTACGTATATATGAGAGAAGAGAGATTGATATTTTGCGTTCAGAATTCGGTTGGCTTTATAGGCAGTTTCTGAAATTGGGGCTCCGCGACTCGCGGCCCTTTTGGCCTTCAAACTCCGCGAGTCGCGGAGATTGAAATTACAGCTCACATCTTTTGGAGTCTTTCTTGCCGACGGATTTTATATATAAATATAAAATATAAATAATTAATATAATTATTTATATATTATATTATATTCTTGTGCATAGTAGACTTGTAATTTTTAGTCCGTTGCGTCGAGCGTTGAGAGTTGACTCTGGTCCCGGTTCCGGATTTTCGAACGTCCTTGCGTACAATTTTATATTTTGTATTTTGCGTTTTGAATCTTGTACTCTTGTAATTTCGAGACGTTTCTTATCAATAATTGGAACCTCTTTGATTGTCTTTTGTTCTTTTGAGCTTTTCGGTCGTTTGCGTCTTCAATTCGTCGAATCTGTCTTTTGTCTTCACCTTTTATTATTTAAACGAATATCACTTGTAAATAGAACAATTGCAACTAAAAGCTTGTCTTTCTTGAGGAATAATGCTATGAAATATATGTTCGTTTTTAGCATTATCAATGACTTCAGCAGATACTGAATCATTTGTATTCTTTGAAGGCAGGTTTAGTCTTTGTGATTTGTCCACAGCCTCCTTCATGGTCTGCTCAATCTGTTTTCAGTTCTAAACCTTCTCTTTTTCTCAGCTTTAACACCATACTATTCTTTATCATCAAACTTTTGACTGTTAAGGTCGTTTACAGTTTTTGCTACTTCATCAGTATTTTTCAAAAAATTCAGAGAACTAGTTTTGCAGTTTGGGTGTTTTTGTCACACCCCCAAATTAGGGCCTAGGGTATTTGTGACTAATTATATCAAATCACAGTTGTATAAACGAGAACGACTCTATATGAGACGTTTTGAATAAAACATTTATTAATAAAACAGCGGAAGCATTAAAAGTTTTACATCAAATTTAAACTGAAATAATAATAATAGTCTTAATGCAAAGTAAATGTAATGAAATGAAGACTCCATGTAGCAGCATTCAATTCATCAGGTAGCAATCATGGCAATCATCTTATTCGTCACCTGAGACAAAACATGCTTAAAGTGTCAACCAAAAAGGTTGGTGAGTTCATTAGTTTATCAAAATCAATCATTTCCGTTATAATAATAGGCCACAAGATTTCAGTTTCATAAATATCCGTACACTAGCAAGTGTATAAAAGCATTCTATAAGTTGTAGGCACCCGGTAACAAGCCTTAACGTTCATGTTTTACCCTCTGAAGTACACCAGATCAGGTGTGTTTAAAATAACCTCGAAGTACTAAAGCATCCCATAGTCAGGATGGGGTTTGTCAGACCCAATAGATCTATCTTTAGGATTCGCGCCTACCGTACATAGACAAGTAGTTTAATGTTACCAAGCTAAGGGTATATTTCTGGTTTAAACCCACATAGAATTAGTTTTAGTACTTGTGCCTATTTCGTAAAACATTTATAAATCAGCGCATGTATTCTCAGCCCAAAAATATATATAAAAAGGGAGCAAATGAAACTCACCTTAAATAGCAGTTGAAGTATTCCACACAAGAAAGGAAAGTAAAGCAATTAAGTGACCGAGATATCAACTAGAAGTAGTTCTTTAAGAGAGAAATGAGAGATTAAGGTGTAAGTTTAAAATGAGAAATGTATGTGGTATTTATAGTTGAAAATGTTAGGTAAAAAAAATTAAAATAAAATAAGTAAATCTTAAAAGTTAAAATAAGAAAAATTATTTTGTATTTTTATTAAAAGTAAATCTTAAAAGTTAAAATAAGAAAAAGTAGTTTGTATTTTTATTAAAAGTAAAATCTTAAAAGTTAAAATAAGAAAAAGTAGTTTGTATTTTTATTAAAAGTAAAATCTTAAAAGTTAAAATAAGAAAAAGTATTTTGTATTTTTATTAAAAGTAAATTTTAAAAGTTAAAATAAGAAAAAGTAGTTTGTATTTTTATTAAAAGTAAAATCTTAAAAGTTAAAATAAGAAAAAGTAGTTTGTATTTTTATTAAAAGTAAAATCTTAAAAGTTAAAATAAGAAAAAGTATTTTGTATTTTTATTAAAAGTAAATCTTAAAAGTTAAAATAAGAAAAAGTAGTTTGTATTTTTATTAAAAGTAAAATCATAAAAGTTAAAATAAGAAAAAGTAGTTTGTATTTTTATTAAAAGTAAAATCTTAAAAGTTAAAATAAGAAAAAGTATTTTGTATTTTTATTAAAAGTAAATCTTAAAAGTTAAAATAAGAAAAAGTAGTTTGTATTTTTATTAAAAGTAAAATCTTAAAAGTTAAAATAAGAAAAAGTATTTTGTATTTTTATTAAAAGTAAATCTTAAAAGTTAAAATAAGAAAAAGTAGTTTGTATTTTTATTAAAAGTAAATCTTAAAAGTTAAAATAAGAAAAAGTAGTTTGTATTTTTATTAAAAGTAAAATCTTAAAAGTTAAAATAAGAAAAAGTATTTTGTATTTTTATTAAAAGTAAATCTTAAAAATTAAAATAAGAAAAAGTAGTTTGTATTTTTATTAAAAGTAAAATCATAAAAGTTAAAATAAGAAAAAGTAGTTTGTATTTTTATTAAAAGTAAAATCTTAAAAGTTAAAATAAAAAAAAGTATTTTGTATTTTTATTAAAAGTAAATCTTAAAAGTTAAAATAAGAAAAAGTAGTTTGTATTTTTATTAAAAGTAAATCTTAAAAGTTAAAATAATAAAAAGTAGTTTGTATTTTTATTAAAAGTAAATCTTAAAAGTTAAAATAAGAAAAAGTAGTTTGTATTTTTATTAAAAGTAAATCTTAAAATAAAAGTAGTTTGTATTTTTATTAAAAGTAAATCTTAAAAGAAAAAGTAGTTTGTATTTTTGTATTTATTTATTAAAAGTAGATATAGTTTAATTTTTTTTTGTATAAAATTCTAAAAAAAAAATTTGTTTAATATATTTCTAAGAACATTTAACATTTTATTTCTATATTTGTTTAATTATTAAATACGAATTTTATATAAAAATTATTATTATATTTAGTTTTTATAAAAATTAAAATTTATGATTATTAATTTATAGTTTTTATTAGTTTTATAAATGTTATAATATTATGTATTATTTAGTTAATTATATATTCTATTAACTAAATAACAAAAGTAATATAAATATTATATATATATTCATTGATGTAATTATGTTATATTATATATCATAATCTTATTTATAATATTTATAATTATATTATTTATTTTAAGCGTACGTTTATTCGGTCAACGTTAAATTTATTCGTATATAACAACTCTAGGTATTTTAGTAAAATCGGAAGTCGAAAAGTGAGGGTTGTTATAGTTTTTCAGAAACTTCACCTTCGAAGTAAATAAGTTTAGGAGATAGACATTATATGTATATATATAACTGTTGGCGTAGAATTGCTGCGAAATTCAAAATACTGATTGCTAATTCCCGGTAGTTGGTCTGGCAATTACCGTTACAAGATGTGGATGAGTACATGATAGGGTTTCAATGAACAATTATAATGGTTTTTCAGAGAGACTTTAAGTCACAGATTAATGAATTTGCTGGTACATTTACTGTTAATGTGGTGGAACATGAAAGGTTCCCCAGTAACAAAAACACATATGCCAAAGTTACAAGTCTGAAAGGTCGTCGTTGACTGGTTGAACGGTTGATAATACTGGATACTTTGAAAAGGAATTGCAAGGTTATTTTCGGTAAAAACAATGCTAATAGATCTTGCACAGATTTAAAGTCAAAGTATAGCTTTGAAAGATGTAGAGATCTAAGAATGATGTTACCAGTTCAGAGTTATGACTTGGATTCTGATCCGTCAATATCAGAATATGTAATTGAATTTGTATGAAAACGATTGTATATCGTTGTGAGCATTGTTAATAATTTTTGAATCAAAGTTGAAGAATGTACAGTGTAACATATTAATTGCAAACTTAAATATTTCCCGGGTATTACCTACCCGTTAAAAAAAATTTCACAATTAATACTTTGTACAAAGAATTTTCGTTACAGTCTTTATGAAAATATCTGTATGTATATTTTCTTCAGATGTAATACAGATTTAATGAGTTAATATCATATTAAGCTCATTTGATTTTTGATGTCAAAGCAGAGGGGTATAAAATACTATTAAATTTTAGCAGAAAATACTATTAAATACGATACAATTTTACACAAGATATTTATTTATTTATAGAATGGATATACTTAAACCTTGCTACAACACTTATAGGCAGTGTACCTAATCGTACAGTAGTGTAGTTTTTAGTAAGTCCGGTTCGTTCCACAGGGAAATCTTTGAACAAAGCTCAACGCTATATTAGTTTACTTTTATAAAAATACAAATATATATATAGGTAATATAATTATTATAAAGGGGGGTTTTTACCGTTTAATGACCGGTTTGTCGATTTTAAAACTTTAGTCGCAGTTAAAACCTAATGTAAAATATAAATACAAGACTAAAATTAAAGCGTAAAGTAAATAACGATAATGAAATTGCGAATAATAAAAATGCGATAAAATAAACTTGCGGTAATTAAAAAGTACGATAATTAAAAGTGCGATAAAATAAAATAACAATAAATAAAAGTGCGATAATTAGAAGTGCAATTAAATATAAAATAAAGGAAATTAAATATGAAATAAAAGAATTATGCTTATTTAAACTTCCGTAATCATGATGTTTGACGTGTTGATTTTAGTTTTATGCCCTTGGGTTAATTGTCCTTTGTCCTGGATTATTCAATATGTCCGTCTGGTTTTTGTCCATAACAGTCCATCAGTCATAAATATAAATTGCAAGTGTCCTTGTCAAATTATTATTATACCCGAAGATAAATATTCCAACTAATTGGGGATTCGAATTGTAACAAGGTTTTAATACTTTGTTTAATGAATACACCAGGTTATCGACTGCGTGTAAACCAAGGTTTTACTACTTTGTTAACAATTACACCAATTACCCTTGAATGTAATTTCACCCCTGTTTTAATTATTCTAGTGGCTATTAATTCATTCCCGTGTCCGGTTAAATGAACGATTATTCGTACAAATAAATACCCCGCCCATCGTGTCCGATCGAGTGTATATGGTAATTTATAGGGACGCCCAATTGTAAATCTTTATATTAACATTAACAAACTTTCATTTAGTTAAACAAATATAAAGCTCATTAATAGCCCATAGTCTAGTTTCCACAAGTGTCGTTCTTTTGTCCAAACCCCAATTATGGTACAAAGCCCAATTACCCAATTTTAGTAATTAGCCCAACATCATGATTACTTCGTTCTAAACAAGCATAATAATAACTTAGCTACGATACATTAATGTAAAAAGGTTGAACATAACTTACAATGATTAAAAATAGCGTAGCGTTACACGGACAGAATTTCGACTTACACCTTTACAACATTCGCTAACATACCCTTATTATTAGAATTATAATTATAATTAAAATTAAAATATAAATTATAAATATAAATATATTTACGTTGAAGAGGAAGAGAAAAAGGATGATATTTTTGATCAGAATTCGGGTTGATTTATAGCCAGACTTGATTTTTGGGGCTCCGCGACTCGCGGCCAAATACCCTTAAAACTCCGCGAGTCGCGGAGAGGTATTTACAGTTTACACCCTTGGAGTTTCCTGCTGCCGATGGTTTTAAATATATATATATAATATATATATAATTAATATAATTAATTATATATTATATTATATTTATATATATAGTTAACTTGTAATTTTTAGTCCGTTGCGTCGAGCGTTAAGAATTGACTCTGGTCCCGGTTCCGGATTTTTGAACGTCCTTGCGTACAATTTAATATCTTGTACTTTGCGTTTTGAATCTTGTACTCTTGTGATTTCGAGACGTTTCTTATCAATAATTGGAACCTTTTTGATTGTCTTTTGTACTTTTGAGCTTTTTGGTCGTTTGCGTCTTCAATTCGTCGAATCTGTCTTTTGTCTTCACCTTTTATTATTTAAACGAATATCACTTGTAAATAGAACAATTGCAACTAAAAGCTTGTCTTTCTTGAGGAATAATGCTATGAAATATATGTTCGTTTTTAGCATTATCAAATATTCCCACACTTGAGCGTTGCTTGTCCTCAAGCAATATTGTCTTGAAATACTAGAATCACTTCTTTATTCTTCACACTTTGTACATCAGTGATTTCTATACGGCGGTATAAACAATGGTAGTAACGATATGGTTTACAGTCCCACATGACTATAAAAATTTAGATCCATTAAGGAAATTGGATCTTTATGAAAACATTTGATCTTTTGAAAATTAAATCTAGTTTTTACCCTAGATAAGTTTTCCGGAATAACCCTTTACCGGTGTTTGCAAAATATTTTTGTGGGTTTGGTGGGTTTCAGATTTGAAAATTTTAGCTCAAAACTTGCGGTTTTGTGTCACCCACTTGCTAACCTTGTATTTGGAAAGCAACACGTCCAGTTTACTTGTTCCGTATATTACCTTTCGGCAAACTACCGTCCGGTTGTAAAGGAAAGCGTTGAACAAGCAACTGTTTTAAGGCAATGTCCCGTGACATGCTTTTGATTATGGTCTATAACGTGTCGGACGCAATTACTATCCTTGGTAGGAGCAATAGTAAAGCTCACCCTTATAATTTTTCGGTCTGGCACAAGGTCCTGTCTTTGACCATGCTATGCAACCACCGTTCTTACGGTTGACACCCGATTTGGTTCAGGTGACCTAATGAATTCCAGGTGAATTCCTAGGATTTTACGTTCAATGGTAATGAACGCATTGAAAATAGGGTTTTCAGAAAACAAATCGGTTTATAATTTTGATCAAAATATTTTCTCGTTTAAGCTCGAGTTTAGATATCATTGAATTCCATGAGTTTGTAATTCTCAATCTTTAAGGTCAATCTCTAGGATTGAGTAATATCAGTCTTAAAAGCTGATTTTTAATCTTTAAGGAGATTATCCTTTCTGGGGATCTGATTCATTAGTCTTATCCAGCTAATTTGCATGGTGCCCCCCCATTGTACTTGATAAATCCTTCTCATGGTTAGGATAAATCTGACCACTTGGCGACCCTGTTTAATGCTGAGGTCCGTGGATTTCCTGCTGATTTTAGTGATGACTTTTCTAGATTTTTCGTCAACCTACAGCTGGTCTGAACGACAACTTCATGACCTAAATCAAGAAGCGCGTGTCTTTTTCGGAAGACTTTACTTCCTTTTAATGATGGAATTGATTCATCGTGTAGATCCATCTCTTCTTTTCTTTCATCGGGTAAAACAGTTTAGTTTAGTCCAAAGCAAAAGTATTTTCAGTTATTTGTTACAGATATATGTGACATATGTTTAAAATAACTTGGTAAATTTTCCCACACTTGGCTTTTTATTTTTCTTTTTATCGTCCTCTATTCCATTTTAAATGAATTTTAACATTTTAGTTTGTTTCTCAATTTATGTCCTTTCCGAGGTAACAATAATTTCGGTGTTAAAACCTAGTTTTATCGTTCATAAATATGTATAAACATGATTTGAATTCATTTAATTGAAAAATTTTACTAGAATTGGGTAGTCAGTATATAAGACTAGTGCTGTTCTTTTTTATCAGAGAGCACTAGATTCTAATACAACTACTGCTTTACTAGTATTTTAATGGTAACCAAGTGTTTAATAAAAATTTTTAAAATCCGAAAGAATTTAACCCCTTCCCACACTTAAGATCTTGCAATGCCCTCATTTGCAAGAAATCAGTAACAATTTAAATTATTGAGGGTGATTTGTGTGAAAATGATTAAATTTTTACCAAAGTTTCCAAATATATTGGCGTTTGTTTGCTGAATGATAAATGGTGCACGTCATTTGTTCATTCCGTCTTGTTGTTATTTCACATATATTTTGCATCATTGTCGTCAAAATTAGTTGCTTTTGCTGAACTTAATGCCAGTCTTTGAAAATGCGTTGTTTTACCCTGTTGTGTACATAAGATAAACTGCAAACATATATACATATTTTTGAAGTTTGGTTTATTACCCCACATTCAAAAATTATTAAAATCTAAGAATAAAAGTTAGATAATTATAAAAATGATTACAATATTAACAAAAATATTAAATATATCAATAATTACAAATTACAAAATAATAAAACAAAATAAGTAAACTAAGGATGATATTGGTACCAATAGGGGTTCCACGCATAACCATAAGTGCTATAGAATGCTTCGGCAGGATCATACGTAGGATATGGTGGCTGCATCTCTATCGACCAAGGAGGGAAGACGGGTTTCGGTGTAGGAATATAGTTTCTACCTATATGTTGGCAATGCGCTATGATCTGGTTCTGATGAACTTGCCAATCTTCAAATGCTCTCTGTCTAGCATTTTCGTATTCCTGAGAAGCTATAAACCTATGTATTTCTTGCCCCCCTCCTACATTACCTTGTTCCTGGTTTCTCTCTACCTGTGGATGTCTACCATTGTATCGTACTGCGGCGTTATTTCGCCGCTTCAAAACTTTCGCACCATGGTATACATTTAAACCTATAGTGTCGCGGGGTTCCGGCTCTTCTACTAATAATCCCCCCCGACTTATATCCACACCGAGATATTCACCAATCAAAGTAATAAAAATACCACCTCCTATTATGCTATGTGGACGCATCCCTCGAACCATAGCTGATAAATAATAACCCACACAATATGGTATACTTACAGCGCTGTGTGGGTCTCGAATACACATATGGTAAAACAAATCTTGTTCATTTACCTTTTCTTTGTTTTTACCCCTTTGTGTAATCGAATTAGCTAAAAACCTATGTATTACTCTTAATTCGGCTCTATCTATATCCAAATAAGAGTAGTTTCCTCCTTTGAAACGGTGATGGCTTGTCATTTGACTCCACACACCGTGTGTATCAAAATTTTCATCTATTTTCCTACCGTTTAGTATCAATCCTCTACAATCGGCAGACGCTAATTCCTCAGGCGTATATATACGTAAAGCCTGAGCCATGTCCAGTAAAGACATGTGGCGCATCGAACCGCCTAACAAAAATCTAATAAAAGAACGATCGGTTAAACTAGTTACCCGATCATTCAACTCTATACTACATAACAACTCTTCACACCATACTTTATATACAGGTCTGCGTATGGTGAATAAACATATCCAGTCATTAAAAGAAGAATTACCATACCTCTGTACCAGTAATTCCCTAATTGGCCCGGCCAATTCTACAGCTTCCAAGGGTCCCCATTCTATGACCCTCGGTACCTCAACAACCTTGGAATGAAGAGTATGCAAACCCCGTTGATATTTTGGATAATCTATCCAAAGTCTGTCAAATCTCAGGTTCGGGTGCAACTGTTCCAAGTGCATATCTGAAAAGGTCATGACTGGATGAGGTACATCCTGCTTGTAGTAGTTATCTACCTCCTGTTGTTCCAAGTTCTCAGCAGGAGCATGGCGGGCTTGGGATGAAGATTCACCCCTTTCATTCTGCAAAACACATCAAACACAAATTGTGTGCATCCAAATATGCATTAGTGTCAGCAAAATCATCAATCAAAATAATTACAATGACATTATCAATTTATATCAAACTTAAGCTTATTTTCATATTTTTATCAAATCTACACTTTTTCAAATAAGCATATACGAAAATTTTCGCCAAGTTCATAAGCATTCAACTCAAATAACATGTCAAAATAATCATTACTAGCAATTAAACAAGTCTCAAATGGCATTATCTTTCAAAAATCAAGTTCATGAATTTTGGACTTGAAAAAGTCCACTTTAATTCTCAAAATCATGTTTAGGCTCAAAGTTTGGATCATTTAACTACCTAGACATGTTACACTACTCAATTTAGCAACAATTCATGACAAAAATCGGCCATAACCTGTTTATATCAAAAAGCCCCAAATTGCTCAAGAACACAAACCCTAGATTATTCAAAATTTGAAGTTTAAGGCTTCTAATCATGTTAATCAGCATCAATCTAGGTTATACAAGCATAATACATAAACAATTTAAGTCTAATTACACTAAAAAGCATCAAAATCAAATTGGGGAAAAATAGCTCAAGAACACTAAAATTCGAATTAAATGGTGTTTAGGTGTAGAAATTTACCGTTTTTCTTGAGTAGTTCTTAGATATCATCCTTCTCAACATGATTTTAGCAAAAAATTTGGTGATTAACGGTTAAAAATTGAGATTTTTGGGGGTGATTTTCGGGTTTTTTCGAGCTCTTCTTCGCAGTATTTTTCTGTGTTTTGTGTGTGTGGGAGTGACTGATCGTTTGCAGCTGTTTTATTTTTTTTCTGTAATTTGGTCCCTCCGCGAGTCGCGGAGGTTTGCACTTAAAACTCCGCGAGTCGCGGAGTTCTTTTTTTTTTTTTTTTTTTTTTTTTTTTAAAATCTTTAACTTATAAAACAATTAAGAAATTAATTTTAAAATTTTGTTTCCCTTGTTATTTAGGACGAGGTCGTTTCGGATCGATGTCCTAGTCCGTCCCTCGACAAAATTTTAAAATTTGTCTTTTTGTAGCGATTGTTTTAAAAGCTAAG
Organism: Rutidosis leptorrhynchoides; assembly: GCF_046630445.1. Lineage (NCBI taxonomy): Eukaryota > Viridiplantae > Streptophyta > Magnoliopsida > Asterales > Asteraceae > Rutidosis > Rutidosis leptorrhynchoides. The sequence goes on along the minus strand of NC_092342.1, from coordinate 329,826,933 downwards.
ATTTTTGGGTTTTTTAATGTTTTTGGCATACTTTAAATCAATAAGATTAAAAATAATGATAATAAAAGTTCTCGTCCCTCCCTCGGGTAAAGCAATTTCGGTTCAAAGACCTAGTCTTCAACTTACGACGAATTTTAAAAATCATATTCTTAACTTAATGAGATAAAGTAAATTTTTGTTTTTAAATTCACACAACATAAATATAAAATTCAAAATTAAAATTAAAAATTCATACCAAACTCAAAATTTAAAATGCATAAAATTAAAATTCATATTTTAAAAATTAAAAATTCACACCAAACTTAATTTAAAAATTCATATTATAAATTCACACCAAACTTATATTAATTTTTCAAATATTTACAATTTTAAAAATATTATTTTTACAAAGTTTACAATATTAATTTAAGATTTAAATATTAATTTTAAAAAAAATGGTAAAAATAAAATTAAAAATCTTTTTGTCCTTTTATCCCACTTTAATCAATCAAATATTATCAAAAATATGCGCCCCTCTTTTCGGTAAAGTAATTTCGGTTCCAAGACCTAATTTAACTCATGACGAATTTTTGAAATATTTTGGGTTGATTGTTTAAAGATATTTATACCTTAAGAATAAACGTTAAATTTCGCAGTGATGTAATAAATTTTTGAATGATATCAATAATTTCGGTCGCCAAACCTAATTTTATTTAATACCAATTTAATACTTTTTAGCGAACAAATTAGCGTTTATTATCAAAAGGTTAAAAATAAAAATAAAAATAAAAACTGTACAGACATACCTGTGAAATAGATTTCTTAGTTATATGATCTATTATATTCATAAGATAGTCGGTTTAATTGGTCTTCCATGGCTGCATAGGTGTAACCTCGAGCATTCATTGTCTTTTCTTCTAAACATATGAACGGTCCGTCTCTGCATAAAGTAACAAATTCGGTATTTGAATAGGTTTGATTATTTGAACATTTACCTCCATGTGACCATTTTCCGCATTTGTGACATTTTTCTAGGTGTCGTGCTCTTCTTTTTGCTGCGGATTTTGATTTTCCTTTACCAAATTGTAACTTATTATCTTCGCATCTGGATCCTTTTCTAACTCCGTCCATTCTTTCTCTGATTACTGATACTATTTCACTCGGGAGTATGTCATTATTACGTTTAGTGATCAAAGCGTGTAGCATTAGACCATGGTTTAGTTCACAGGCAGTCTTCATTTTGTAAAAACCTAAAAAAATAAAAATTCAGAATGGGGGGAGAAGACTAGTTCTTTAGGGTCTGCTAGGGAAAGACCATACGTGTTCCATTTTCGAGAACTACACGAAAACAGACAATCTAACTCTAACAGAAATACATATTATCCTGTACAGACTTGATTCTCCCCACACTTAGTTAGCTGTGGTGTCGAAATTGTGATTAACTTCGTTGTCGACTTCCATCGGACCATGTATGTAATGTTTAACTCTGTGACCATTAACTTTAAATTCAATCCCATTTGAATTTATTAATTCTATCGTTCCGTATGGGAAAACTCTTTTGACTATGAATGGTCCAGACCATCTTGATTTCAATTTTCCAGGAAATAGCTTGAATCGTGAATTGAAAAGAAGAACTCTGTCTCCTTCTTTAAATTCTTTTGAACTTCTGATTCTTTTATCATGCCATTTCTTCGTTCTTTCTTTATAGATTAACGAATTTTCGTATGTTTCATGTCTTAATTCTTCTAATTCGTTTAGTTGACTTAATCGTAGACGTCCGGCTTCATGTAAATCAAGATTACATGTCTTCAAAGCCCAAAATGCTTTGTGTTCAATTTCTACTGGAAGATGACATGCTTTTCCATAAACAAGTCTAAAAGGTGTGGTTCCAATTGGAGTTTTGTAGGCTGTTCTAAAAGCCCAGAGTGCATCCTCCAATTTAATGGACCATTCCTTCGGATTTGATCCTACGGTTTTCTCTAGAATACGTTTTAAAGCTCGGTTGGTATTTTCAACTTGTCCACTTGTTTGTGGATGATATGCGGTGGAGATTTTATGAGTTACTCCATATCTTTTAAGAACTTTCTCAAGTTGATTATTACAGAAATGAGTACCCCGATCACTTATTAAAGCTTTCGGTGTTCCAAACCTTGCAAAAAGACGTTTTAAAAAGTTGACTACAACTCGTGCATCGTTAGTTGGGAGAGCTTGTGCTTCCGCCCATTTAGATACATAATCAATGGCTACGAGTATATATAGATTATTATGAGATTTTGGAAATGGACCCATAAAGTCAATACCCCAAATGTCAAATACTTCACATACTTGGATGACATTTTGTGGCATTTCATCACGTTGACTTATTTTTCCGGCCCTTTGACATGCATCACAGGATTTGCAAAGAAGGTGTGCGTCTTTGTAAATTGTAGGCCAATAGAATCCAGCTTCATAAACTTTTCTTGCTGTTAGTTGAGGCCCATAATGCCCTCCTGTTGGTCCTGTGTGACAATGGTTTAAAATTTTACTAGCTTCATCTCCAAATACACATCGGCGTATTATTCCATCGGGACAACTTTTAAACAGATGTGGATCTTCCCAGAAATAGTGTTTTATATCACTGAAGAATTTCTTTCGTCTTTGGTACGATAATCCTTTTTCAAGGAATCCACAAACTAAGTAGTTTGCATAATCTGCAAACCATGGGATTTCTTTATAATCTATCTTCAATAGATATTCATCAGGAAAGTTGTCTTGTATGGCCGATTCATTCAGAACTTCTAATTCGGGATTTTCAAGACGAGAAAGATGATCAGCGGCGAGATTTTCTGCTCCCTTTTTATCTCGGATTTCAATATCAAACTCTTGTAAGAGTAAGATCCAACGGATTAATCTTGGTTTAGCATCTTGTTTTGAAAATAGGTATCTAAGAGCAGAATGGTCGGTATAGACCACCGTTTTTGCTAGAACGAGATATGATCGAAATTTGTCAAAAGCAAAGACAATAGCAAGGAGTTCTTTTTCAGTAGTTGTATAGTTCGTTTGTGCTCCTTGTAATGTCTTACTAGCATAATATATAGGTTGAAATCGTTTTTCAATCCTTTGTCCTAAAACGGCTCCCATTGCAAAATCACTTGCATCGCACATTAGTTCAAATGGTAGATTCCAATTTGGTGTTATCATGATCGGTGCATTAGTGAGTTTTTCTTTAAGAATATTAAAAGATTTGATACATTCATCTGAAAAGATGAATGGCGCATCCTTTTCTAGGAGTTTATTCATAGGAGTGGCAATTTTAGAAAAATCTTTTATAAAACGTCGGTAAAAACCGGCATGCCCTAGAAAACTCCTAACTCCTCTAACATTGGTGGGATGTGGAAGTTTAGCAATTACATCTACTTTAGCTCTATCCACTTCGATTCCTTCTTTTGAAATTTTATGTCCAAGAACGATGCCTTCTTTAACCATGAAATGGCATTTCTCCCAATTAAGTACTAGATTTGATTTTTCACATCTAATTAGCATTCGTTCCAGATTAACTAGACATGATTTAAATGTATCCCCGAAGACTGAAAAGTCATCCATGAATACTTCCATGCATTCTTCTATCATGTCGTGAAAAATCGCCATCATGCACCTTTGAAAGGTTGCAGGGGCGTTACAAAGTCCAAATGGCATTCTTTTGTAAGCAAAAGTACCATAAGGGCACGTGAATGTGGTTTTCTCTTGGTCTTCGGGTGCTATTGGAATTTGAAAATATCCGGAAAATCCATCTAGAAAACAATAGTAACTATTTCCGGCTAATCTTTCCAACATTTGATCTATGAAAGGTAAGGGAAAGTGATCTTTTCTGGTGGCGTCATTTAATTTTCTATAATCAATACATACACGCCATCCTGTTACAGTCCTAGTAGGAATAAGCTCATTTTTTTCATTTGTGATGACAGTCATGCCACCCTTCTTAGGCACGCATTGAACTGGGCTTACCCATGGACTATCAGAGATTGGATATATCAAACCTGCATCTAGCAGTTTAATAATCTCTTTCTTAACTACATCTTGCATATTAGGATTTAGTCTTCGTTGGCGTTGCACATACGTTTTATGACCTTCTTCCATAAGGATTTTATGTGTGCAATACGAAGGACTTATTCCTTTAATATCATGAATCTTCCATGCAATGGCTGGTTTATGAGCTTTCAACACAGAAATGAGTTGTGATTTCTCATTTTCAGTAAGAGAAGACGATATTATTACAGGTAATTCAGATTCACCATGTAAATAAGCGTATTCCAAATGGTTTGGAAGTGGCTTTAACTCTAATTTCGGAGGTTCTTCTATCGATGATTTATATCGATATCTGTCTTCTTCTTTTAGCATTTGAATTTCTTCTGTTGTTGGTTCATATCCATTAGCTATAAGTGTAGCTATCATTTCAGCTTCATCAATTGGTTCATTACCTTCTCCTAAAGAACATTCTCCTGTTCCTTGTAATTCTGGAAATTCTTCTAATAATTCTGCATGTGCATCTATAGTTTGAATATAATAACATGTATCATCTGCAGATTGTGGTTGTTGCATTGCTCTATCAACTGAAAAGGTAACACTCTCATCCTCTATACTTAGGGTCAGTTTCTTACCGAACACGTCTATCATTGCTTTAGCCGTGTTTAAGAATGGTCTTCCTAATATGAGAGGAACTTGAGAATCTTCTTCCATGTCTAAAACAACAAAATCTACTGGAAATACTAAAGTACCAACTTTAACTAGCATGTTCTCCATTATCCCTCTAGGATATTTTATTGATCTATCGGCTAGTTGTATGCTTATTCTGGTTGGTTTCAATTCTCCAAGGTCTAGTTTAGCGTATAGTGAATACGGCATTAGATTTATACTAGCACCTAAATCTGCCAATGCTTCTATTGAACTAAGACTACCCAGAAAACATGGAATTGTGAAACTTCCTGGATCAGATAGTTTTTCTGGTATCTTATTCAACAGCACTGCTGAACAATTAGCATTCATAGTAACAGCCGAGAGTTCTTCCATTTTCTTTCTATTCGTGATTAGATCTTTCAAGAATTTAGCATATCTTGGCATTCCTGAAATCACATCAATGAAAGGAAGATTTACATTTATCTGTTTAAACATATCCAAGAATTTGGATTGCTCGGCTTCAAGTTTTTCCTTCTTCATTTTACTCGGGTAAGGAAGTGGTGGTTGGTATGGTTTAACATAAGGTTTATTCTTAACTGTGTTATCTTCATTAACCTTTTCAACTACCGGTTCTTTTTCCTTATCTTGATCAGGTTGTGGTTCTTGTGTAGTAGGAATAGTTTCATCAGAAGTTACAGGTATTTCAGGTGGTTTAAGTGTTGTACCACTTCTTGTGGTAATAGCTTTAGCTGTTTCATTCCGGGGGTTAGCATTTGTATCACTAGGTAAACTTCCCGGTTTTCTTTCACCTATTAACCTTGCTAGGTTACTTACTTCTTGTTCCAGATTTTGAATAGAAGCTTGTTGATTTCTAAATGCTTGGGCATTTTGTTCATTTGTTTGTTTTTGAGATGTGAAAAACTGCGTTTGAGTTTCAACTAGCTTCGTCATCATATCTTCTAAATTCGGCTTTTTATCATCGGTTTGTTGTGGTGGTTTGTTCTGAAAATTCGGTCTTTGCTGATTATAAGTATTATTGGATACTTGTTGATTGCTAGGACCTTGTTGGTTGTTGTATGGAATATTTCGGTTATAATTCGGGTTTTGATTGTAAATCGGTCTTGGCGGTTGATAATTATTCTGATAATTATTTCCAGGCCTTTGGTTTATGTATGAAATATTCTCTCTTTGTTCCATTGTTAATTCAATACTGAGACAATCTTTTGTCAAATGTGGTCCTCCACACTGCTCACAACTAATTCGTATAGCATGAATATCTTTAGTCATTTTTTCCATTCGTCTCTCGAAAGCATCTATCTTTGCGGAAATGGAATCTAAGTCATGGCTAGAATCGGCTCTAGCTGCTTTAGATGATCTAATGATGTCTTTTTCTTGGTGCCACTCATGTGAGTGGGAAGCAGTGTTATCAATAATTTTGTAAGCATCAGTTTCGGTTTTCTTCATAATCGAACCACCAGCTGCTATATCTATGTCTTTCCTTGTAGTGATGTCGCATCCTTGGTAGAATATTTGTACTATTTGACAGGTGTCTAAACCATGTTGCGGACATCCTCTTAATAACTTCCCATATCTTGTCCACGCCTCATATAGAGTTTCATTTGGCTTTTGTGTGAACGTAACAATTTCTGCTTGAAGTCTTACGGCTTTAGATGCAGGAAAGAATTGTTTAAGAAATTTATCAATTAAAACGTCCCATGTATCGATCGCCCCTTCAGGTAACGATTCCAACCAATCTTTGGCTTCTCCCTTTAAAGTCCAGGGAAATAACATGAGATATATCTGTTCATCCTCCACTTCTCGTATTTTAAATAGTGTGCAGATCCTATTAAAGGTACGTAGATGTTCATTTGGATCTTCCTTCGGCGCACCACTAAATTGGCATTGATTAGTCACCATGTGTAGAATTTGTCCTTTGATTTCATAATCTGGCGCATTAATGTCTGGATGAGTAATTGCGTGACCTTGGCCAGTGCGTTTAGCTCTCATTCGGTCTTCCATACTTAAAGGTTCCAGATTCTCCATAATTGAATTTGTTGAATCGGTATCACTAGATGATTCTGATTTAATAGTTCGTTCCTCAACAATCTCTGTTTGAATGATTGGTGGTTCCGGAGGAAAGTTTAATGGTTCAGGATCTACGAACCGTTCCTGAATATTTTCTGGATTCTCAATTGTGAGGTTTGTTTCAAAAACTGGATTATCGGAAATTTGAACTGAAGTACTTGGTCGACTGGATGACGATTCTAAAGAAAAATCAACGGCGGTTATATTTGTTAAACGATGTCTTGATCGAGTTACAGGTGGTGAACGTACAAAAGGTGGTGAACGTCTTGCTCGGTGCATTCACAGAATATCCTATTAGTTTTTAAAAGGAAAGAAAAATTATAATAAGTTATCCAATCAATAGACTTTTCTGATTTTGCCCACGTTTCGAATAGCCAAAAGATGCAGCAGAGGGGCAGGATTCGTTTGGTCTCAATATAATTGAGGACTGTTTGGCTCCAATAACCCGGTCCACGCACAAATCCAACTATTACTACGAACCAGAAAATTTTGATGTCTATCAATTTAACCACTTAAAATAAATTTTCGTAATTTTTAGAAATTTAGATAAGAAGTAGAATAAATTCTAAGTCCTAAAACTAGAATAGCGAGAAATAAGAGAGAAAAAGATTGCGCTTCGAAAAATGTCGAAAAAGAAAAAATGGTTGAAAAATAAAAGGTGACGGAAAAATAAAAGAAACTTATCAAAACTTAAAAATACTTAACTAATTTAACCTTATTACTACAACTAACTTAAAATTATAATCGCAAATTGAAATTACTAATTGGAATGATAATTGATACATAGTAAAAGGTCTAAAAATATTAAAGCTTACAAGGAAAAACTAAATCCCAAATGGAAATAACTTAAAAAGAAACTAAAACTTAAAAAGGCGTCGCAAAATTCTAAAGCACCTAAATCTTAGTCTAAAGAAAAAGCACTTAAGGAATTCTACGGCAAAGCCTAAAAATATAGGAGTAAAAATAACTATAGCAAAAACTAAGTTTAAAATTAAATATGAGCTAAAAATATAAAAGTTACGCTACAACGATTAAAAAGGTACAAAATATAAAAATATACAAAAAATTGTAAAAAGTACAATTTTTATAAAAATATTATTTTATATTATTTATTTTACTAAACTATTAATTTTATAATTTTATTAAACTTATTTATACTAAATACATTAAATTAAAGTAAAAAGTAAAAATAAAACTAAAATTAATAATAATAATAATAATATTTAGGTTTTAATAATAATAATAATTAAAAATAACCCGTGATTAGGGTTTTTGTCCGTGTGTCAGAAGCCCTCCGCGAGTCGCGGCAAATAAAGAGGAAAACCCCGCAAGTCGCGGGGTTCAGGAATTCAGTTGACAGGACTTACTTTTTACGCGTTTTTCTTTATTTTATTTTTTTTTATTTTGTTTTCTGTTTTTTAATTAAATAAAAGATATTAAAATTAAAACTTATATTTTTATAAACTAAAATAAAAACAAAGAAACTTATAAAACTTAAATATTTAACAAAATCCTAAAAATACTAATATTTTTGTTTTTCTTTTTATATTTTTGAATAATTAAAACGTATTTCTACAAAAGCAAATTTTTAATAAAAGTAACTAAAAATCTTGTTTTTTTTTTTTTTTATATATTAGCGTTGCGCTTCCGGTTTTTAAGATAAGTCCCCGGCAGCGGCGCCAAAAATACTTGATGTCAAAGCAGAGGGGTATAAAATACTATTAAATTTTAGCAGAAAATACTATTAAATACGATACAATTTTACACAAGATATTTATTTATTTATAGAATGGATATACTTAAACCTTGCTACAACACTTATAGGCAGTGTACCTAATCGTACAGTAGTGTAGTTTTTAGTAAGTCCGGTTCGTTCCACAGGGAAATCTTTGAACAAAGCTCAACGCTATATTAGTTTACTTTTATAAAAATACAAATATATATATAGGTAATATAATTATTATAAAGGGGGGTTTTTACCGTTTAATGACCGGTTTGTCGATTTTAAAACTTTAGTCGCAGTTAAAACCTAATGTAAAATATAAATACAAGACTAAAATTAAAGCGTAAAGTAAATAACGATAATGAAATTGCGAATAATAAAAATGCGATAAAATAAACTTGCGGTAATTAAAAAGTACGATAATTAAAAGTGCGATAAAATAAAATAACAATAAATAAAAGTGCGATAATTAGAAGTGCAATTAAATATAAAATAAAGGAAATTAAATATGAAATAAAAGAATTATGCTTATTTAAACTTCCGTAATCATGATGTTTGACGTGTTGATTTTAGTTTTATGCCCTTGGGTTAATTGTCCTTTGTCCTGGATTATTCAATATGTCCGTCTGGTTTTTGTCCATAACAGTCCATCAGTCATAAATATAAATTGCAAGTGTCCTTGTCAAATTATTATTATACCCGAAGATAAATATTCCAACTAATTGGGGATTCGAATTGTAACAAGGTTTTAATACTTTGTTTAATGAATACACCAGGTTATCGACTGCGTGTAAACCAAGGTTTTACTACTTTGTTAACAATTACACCAATTACCCTTGAATGTAATTTCACCCCTGTTTTAATTATTCTAGTGGCTATTAATTCATTCCCGTGTCCGGTTAAATGAACGATTATTCGTACAAATAAATACCCCGCCCATCGTGTCCGATCGAGTGTATATGGTAATTTATAGGGACGCCCAATTGTAAATCTTTATATTAACATTAACAAACTTTCATTTAGTTAAACAAATATAAAGCTCATTAATAGCCCATAGTCTAGTTTCCACAAGTGTCGTTCTTTTGTCCAAACCCCAATTATGGTACAAAGCCCAATTACCCAATTTTAGTAATTAGCCCAACATCATGATTACTTCGTTCTAAACAAGCATAATAATAACTTAGCTACGATACATTAATGTAAAAAGGTTGAACATAACTTACAATGATTAAAAATAGCGTAGCGTTACACGGACAGAATTTCGACTTACACCTTTACAACATTCGCTAACATACCCTTATTATTAGAATTATAATTATAATTAAAATTAAAATATAAATTATAAATATAAATATATTTACGTTGAAGAGGAAGAGAAAAAGGATGATATTTTTGATCAGAATTCGGGTTGATTTATAGCCAGACTTGATTTTTGGGGCTCCGCGACTCGCGGCCAAATACCCTTAAAACTCCGCGAGTCGCGGAGAGGTATTTACAGTTTACACCCTTGGAGTTTCCTGCTGCCGATGGTTTTAAATATATATATATAATATATATATAATTAATATAATTAATTATATATTATATTATATTTATATATATAGTTAACTTGTAATTTTTAGTCCGTTGCGTCGAGCGTTAAGAATTGACTCTGGTCCCGGTTCCGGATTTTTGAACGTCCTTGCGTACAATTTAATATCTTGTACTTTGCGTTTTGAATCTTGTACTCTTGTGATTTCGAGACGTTTCTTATCAATAATTGGAACCTTTTTGATTGTCTTTTGTACTTTTGAGCTTTTTGGTCGTTTGCGTCTTCAATTCGTCGAATCTGTCTTTTGTCTTCACCTTTTATTATTTAAACGAATATCACTTGTAAATAGAACAATTGCAACTAAAAGCTTGTCTTTCTTGAGGAATAATGCTATGAAATATATGTTCGTTTTTAGCATTATCAATTTTTGGCTTGAATTAGAAATGAATAATCTCCAAAACATTAGAGATTACCTAATCTTCGCGGAGTATTTCACTAATGAAATTAATACTTCATTATTTATTCTTACTGATATTCCTCGGTGAAGGATGTTGATGCTCGTGGAATTTTTGTAAACCTTACAAGGCACGGATGATGTTTTCTGGAAAGTTTCGAGTACATCGAAAATGAAAATGTAAAATCAATTATGTAATTGAATAATACACTTGGTTTATTAGGAAATGGAATTCATTGAGTTGAAATAGAGATTGTAGTTAACGATTGTTAAGTCATTAACGAAGGATGTATAGCATATTAGTAACATGAACTAACCGAGTAGTACCTACCAGTTATGATTCACATGTAATAGCTTAGTACGAAAAGATTTATTTTGTTTTCAAATTTCACACACACACACACACATATATATATATATATATATATATATATATATATATATATATATATATATATATATATAATTTCTTCAGGGAAAATGAGTTAATACTTCATAACTCCTTGATACAATATACGCATTGTTGATTTGTGATTATGTTGGTGATTATAAAATTGGCGTAACTTGTAGTGCTACAGGTTTTTCCGGTGTTGGTGATACTGACGATACTGTTGATGCTGCTGGTAAAACAAGTCTAGCTTGTAAATCGTGCACCATTCCGGTCAGGGTTTCTACTCTTCCTTCTATCATTTCGGTCCACTCATCTGATTTACGGTTACGGCTGGAATAGATTATCTCTAAGACTTTAGAGATTATATAATCGCCGCAGAATATTTCTCCAATGAAATTATGAATCAATACTTCATCGGTTATTGTTGTTGGTACTCCTTGGTATCTATGGTGCGTATGACATTGATGTTCGAGGTACATGTTATGATGTTGAGGCTTGCGGTGCGGATGTTGTTAGTGGTGGTAATGGTACTATTGGTGTTGTTGTCGGTGGTACTGTTGATGCCGGTGATGCTGCTGGTGCTTGTAACCTTTGCACCATATTCTCCAAAGCCACTACCCGAGCGCGAAGCTCGTTGACTTCTTCTACTACACCGGGATGATTGGCGGTTCAGACGAGCGGATGAATAAGATCCAGAATTTGAGATAGTATATTATCGTGACGAGATACTCTGGAAATGAGAGAGAAAATGGTGTCTCGAACAGGTTCGCCGGTAAGTGCTTCAGGTTCTTTGCCAAGAGGGCAATGTGGTGGATGGAAGGGATGGCCTTCTTCTTGTCTCCAATAATTAAGTAGGTGATAAGGCTAAAAAGGAACATATATTTCATAGCAATATCCCTCCTAAATAATAGATTTTTATATGTAATTGTATTATATTTTCATTGTAATTGTTTAAATAAATAAATGTGAAGACGAAGCACGAAGATTAAAAAATTGAAGAAAAAGTGCCACTAAAGCCTGAAAAGTGCCACTAAAGCCATAGTACACTTAAAATTGCCACTAAAAAGTGAGTAAAAGACTCGCACGAATTTTGAAATTTAAGGAGAACAATTTTTGTACAAATTACAAATCGCGAAACGTAAAGTGCACGATATAAAATAGTACGAAAGGACGTTTGAAAATCCGGAACCAGGACATGAGTCAACTCTCAACGCTCGACGCAACGGACTAAAAATTACGAGTCAACTATGCATGAAAATATAATATAATATTTAAATAATTATATTAATTATTTAAATATTATAATTATATAAATAATTGTCGGCAAAGCAAAGTTCCAAACTTGGATGAGCTGTATTCACGATCTCCGCGACTCGCGGAGATCCCAGTCTTTTTCTATCGCGACTCGCGGAGCACAGAAATTTCAGAATGCCTATAAAAAGTCGCGAATTCTGCCGAGTTTAGAAAACAGAATAATAATAATACTCCGTAAGATAATAAATAAATAAATATATAATATATATAATATATATATATATATATATATATATATATATATATATATATATATATATATATATATATAGTATAGATTAGTGTTATATTAGATTAGTTTGGGTTATGTAAAAGTTATTTTTACGGGTTTTGAAGTCGAAGTTCTGTCCGTGTAAACACTACGCGATAAATACTCAATGTAAGTTATGTTCTCCTTTTTAAAATTAATGTCTCGTAACTAAGTTATTATTATACTTATTTGAGCCGAAGTAATTATGATGTTGGGCTAAATATTAAAGATGGGGTTATTGGGCTTTGTACCATAATTGGGGTTTGGACAAAAGAACGACACTTGTGGAAATTAGACTATGGGCTATTAATGGGATTTATATTAACTAAATGATACCTCATTAAATTAATATAGAGATTTACAATTTGACGTAGATATAAATAACCACATACGCTAGATCGGACACGATGGGCGGGATATCTATAAATACTAATAATTGTTCATTTGACCGGACACGGGGATGGATTAATAGTCAATGGACTCATTAAAACATGGGTGGATTACATTCAAGGGTAATTGGTGTAATTGTTAACAAAGTATTAAAACCTTGGATTACACACAGTCGATAACCAGGTGTATTCATTAAACAAAGTATTAAGACCTTGTTACAGTTCGAATCCCCAGTTAGTTGGAATATTTGACTTCGGGTATAAGGTTAAATTTGCCGAGCAGTTTAAAATTATGACCGATGAACTATTATGGACAAAAACCAGATAGGTTTCAAATACATCCAGGACAAAGGACAATTAACCCAGGACAATAAATTAAAATCAAAACGTCAAACATCATGGTTACGGAAGTTTAAATAAGCATAATATATTTTATTTCATTTTTCCTCGTACTTTTATTTATTGTCATTTTAATTATTGTTATTTATTTTATATTGTTATTTAAATATCATCATTTACTATACGCTTCGTTTAAAATATAAATCGACAAACCGGTCATTAAACGGTAAACCCCCTTTTATATATTATTATATATAATTATATATATTTTGTACAAATATAGTTGTTTAAAAATATAGTGTGCAATAAGCCCGCTCCCTGTGGAACGAACCGGACTTACTAAAAACTATACTACTCTACGATTAGGTACACTGCCTATAGTGTTGTAGCAAGGTTTAGGTATATCCCATTTCTAAATAAATAATTAAAACTTGCCATATTTTGTGTAAAATTGTAGCATATTTAATAGTATTTTCTTGTAAAATTTAATAGTATTTTATACCCCTTAGCTTTAACTATCAGTAGGCTACGAACCCATCCCCAATTCATCCAGAATAGATGATGGCTAATTGATTGATCCATTCCGGTTACACTGTCTTCGGAATTCAGGTGAATATCCATATCGGAATAGCTGTCAGAGTTTAAGGAATTTAAACTAGATATGAGATCCATCTTGTATAATTAGAGAGATGATTTTTGATATGAATTAGATTATAGAATTTAGTTTGGTATTCTTCAATACATAATTTACATATGTATATATAATACCAAATTCCATAAATCACGGAGAAATTTTCGGAAGATGTCAGGAAAAGTTTACAGTAACAGATATGCTAAGATATGAATTTTGTCTATACACTATTCATGCAATCAATGCAGTGAAATGTGTCTAGACTAGGAATGATAAGCAGGTAATTTCCGACAAAAAATGATAAGCAAAACTTTTGACATGCAGACACGGTCGAAGTCCAGACTTACGAATGCATCCTAACAACTATCAGTTATACACACTCATGTAAGACCTGGTTCGCTAGGACCAACGCTCTGATACCAACTGTGACGATCGCTCCAAATCCATATGGACGAACACATCATTCATCGATTTCATTGTGAGGTATTTGATCTCTATATGATACGTTTTGTAAACATTGCATTATTTTGAAAAGGCACACCATAAATGAATATTTAAATCAAAGGTTTTCGACATCTGATGATATCTACATATAGACAATCACCGTAAATCATAGTTTACAATGGTACTTCCGTTGACAATTGAAATGTCCCGTTCATATTGATTATAAACGTTCCATATTAATTGATTTCGTCGCTAGGTTTTGACCTCTATATGAGACGTTTTTCAAATACTGCATTCATTTTTAAAATAACCATAACCTTTATTTTATCAATAAAGGTTTAAAAAGCATTACGTAGATTATCAAATAATGAAAATCTAAAATATACCGTTTACACACGACCATTACATAATGGTTTACAATGAGAAAATATTACATCAAAAATAAGTTTCTTGAATGCAGTTTTTACATAATATCATACAAGCATGGACTCCAAATCTTGTCCTTATTTTAGTATGCAACAGCGGAAGCTCTTAATAATCACCTGAGAATAAACATGCTTAAAACGTCAACAAAAATGTTGGTGAGTTATAGGTTTAACCTATATATTATCAAATCATAATAATAGACCACAAGATTTCATATTTCAATATACATCCCATACATAGAGATAAAATTCATTCATATGGTGAACACCTGGTAACCGACATTAACAAGATGTATATAAGAATATCCCCTATCATTCCGGGAAATCCTTCGGACATGATAAAAACGAATTCGAAGTACTAAAGCATCCGGTACTTTGGATGGGGTTCGTTAGGCCCAATAGATCTATCTTTAGGATTCGCGTCAATTAGTAGATCGATTTACTAATTCTTAGGCTACCAAGCAAAAGGGGCATATTCGGCTTCGATCATTCACCCATATAATGTAGTTTCATTTACTTGTGTCTATTTCGTAAAACATTTATAAAACTGCATGTATTCTCATCCCAAAATATTAGATTTTAAAAGTGGGATTATAACTCACTTTCACAGATTTTTACTTCGTCGGGAAGTAAGACTTGGCCACTGGTCGATTCACGAACCTATAACAAATATGTACATATATATCAAAGTATGTTCAAAATATATTTACAACATTTTTAATACATTTTACTGTTTTAAATTTATTAAGTCAGCTGTCCTCGTTAGTAACCTACAACTAGTTGTCCATAGTTAGATGTACAGAAATAAATTGATATATATTATCTTGAATCAATCCACGACCTAGTGTATACACGTCTCATGCTAGATCACAACTCAAAGTATATATATTTTTGAAATCAACCTCAACCCTGTATAGCTAACTCCAACATTACTGCATATAGAGTGTCTATGGTTGTTCCAAATAATATATATACATGGGTCGATATGATATGTCAAAACATTTGCATACGTGTCTATGGTATCCCAAGATTACATAATATATTAGAATACATGTATAATACAATATAATTTAGCTAGGATATGATTAATATAGATTTGTTACCAATTTTCCCGTAGCTACAACAATAAAAAAATATCCAATCTTGTTTTACCCATAACTTCTTCGTTTTAAATCCGATTTGAGTGAATCAAATTGCTATGGTTTCATATTGAACTCTATTTTATGAATCTAAACAGAAAAATTATTGGTTTATAGTCGGAAATATAAGTTACAAGTCATTTTTGTAAGAGGTAGTCATTTCAGTCGAAAGAACGACGTCTTGATGACCATTTTGAAAAACATACTTCCACTTTGAGTTTAACCATGATTTTTGGATATAGTTTCATGTTCATAAGAAAAATCATTTTCCCAGAAAAATAACTTTTAAATTAAATTTTATCATAGTTTTTAATTATCAAACCCAATACAGCCCGCGGTGTTACTACGACGGCGTATGTCCGGTTTTATGGTGTTTTTCCGGTTTTACGTTTTTAAATCATTAAGTTAGCATATCATATAGATATAGGACATGTGTTTAGTTGATTTTAAAAGTCAAGTTAGAAGGATTAATTTTTGTTTGCGAACAAGTTTAGAATTAACTAAACTATGTTCTAGTGATTTCAAGTTTAAACCTTCGAATAAGATAGCTTTATATGTATGAATCGAATGATGTTATGAACATCATTACTACCTCAAATTTTGTGGATAAACCTACTAGAAAAGAGACAAATGGATCTAGCTTCAAAGGATCCTTGGAAGGCTTGAAAGTTCTTGAAGCAGAATCATGACACGAAAACAAGTTCAAGTAAGATTTCCACTCGAAATGAGATGGTTATAGTTACAGAAATTGAATCAAAGTTTGAATATGAGTATTACCTTGTATTAGAAAGATATCTTACTATAAATAAGAAAGATTTCTTGAGGTTGGATGATCACTTTACAAGATTGGAAGTAAGCTAGCAAACTTGGAAGTATTCTTGATTTTATGAAACTAGAACTTATAGAATTTATGAAGAACACTTAGAACTTGAAGATAGAACTTGAGAGATATCAATTAGATGAAGAAAATTGAAGAATGAAAGTGTTTGTAGGTGTTTTTGGTCGTTGGTATATGGATTAGATATAAAGGATGTGTAATTTTGTTTACATGTAAATAAGTCATGAATGATTACTAATATTTTTATAATTTTATGAGATATTTCATGCTAGTTGCCAAATGATGGTTCCCACATGTGTTAGGTGACTCAAATGGGCTGCTAAGAGCTGATCATTGGAGTGTATATACCAATAGTACATACATTTAGAAGCTGTGTATTGTACGAGTACGAATACGGGTGCATACGAGTAGAATTGTTGATGAAACTGAATGAGGATGTAATTGTAAGAATTTTTGTTAAGTAGAAGTATTTTGATAAGTGTATTGAATTCTTTCAAAAGTGTATGAATACATATTAAAACACTACATGTATATACATTTTAACTGAGTCGTTAAGTCATCGTTAGTCGTTACATGTAAATGTTGATTTGAAACCTTTAAGTTAACGATCTTGTTAAATGTTGTTAACCCAATGTTTATTATATCTAATGAGATGTTAAATTATTATATTATCATGATATTATGATATATTAATATATCTTAATATGATATATATACATTTAAATGTCGTTACAACGATAATCGTTACATATATGTCTCGTTTCGAAATCATTAAGTTAGTAGTCATGTTTTTACATATGTAGTTCATTGTTAATACACTTAATGACATGCTTATTTATCATTTATCATTTATCATGATTAAATATAGTGTATCAATATCTTAATATGATTCATATGTATTTAGTAAGACGTTGTTATAACGATAATCGTTATATATATCGTTTCGAGTTTCTTAATTTAATAAACTCAATTTTATGTATATAACTCATTGTTAAAATACCTAATGAGATACTTACATATCATAATATTATGTTAACTATATATATAATCATATATATGTCATCATATAGTTTTTACAAGTTTTAACGTTCGTGAATCACCGGTCAACTTGGGTGGTCAATTGTCTATATGAAACCTATTTCAATTAATCAAGTCTTAAAAAGTTTGATTGCTTAACATGTTGGAAACACTTAATAATGTAAATAAAAATTTCATTTAATATATATAAACATGGAAAAGTTTGGGTCACTACAGTACCTACCCGTTAAATAAATTTCGTCTCGAAATTTTAAGTAGTTGGAGGTGTTGACGTATCTTCTGGAAATAAGTGCGGGTATTTCTTCTTCATCTGATCTTCTCGTTCCCAGGTGAACTCAGGTCCTCTACGGGCATTTCATCGAACCTTAACAATTGGTATCTTGTTTTGCTTAAGTCTTTTAACCTCACGATCCATTATTTCGACGGGTTCCTCAATGAATTGAAGTTTTTCGTTGATTTGGATTTCGTCTAACGGAATAATGAGATCTTCTTTAGCAAAACATTTCTTTAAATTCGAGATGTGGAAAGTGTTATGTACAGGAGTTGTTGAGGTAACTCAAGTCGGTAAGCTACTGGTCCGACACGATCAATAATCTTGAATGGTCCAATATACCTTGGATTTAATTTCCCTCGTTTACCAAATCGAACAACGCCTTTCCAAGGTGCAACTTTAAGCATGACCATCTCTCCAATTTCAAATTCTATATCTTTTCTTTTAATGTCAGCGTAGCTCTTTTGTCGACTTTGGGCGGTTTTCAACCGTTGTTGAATTTGGATGATCTTCTCGGTAGTTTCTTGTATTATCTCCGGATCCGTAATCTGTCTATCCCCCACTTCACTCCAACAAATCGGAGACCTGCACTTACTACCATAAAGTGCTTCAAATGGCGCCACCTCAATGCTTGAATGGTAGCTGTTGTTGAAGAAAAATTCTGCTAACGGAAGGTGTCGATCCCAACTGTTTCCGAAATCAATAACACATGCTCGAAGCATGTCTTCAAGCGTTTGTATCATCCTTTCACTCTACCCATCAGTTTGTGGATGATAGGCAGTACTCATGTCTAGACGAGTTCCTAATGTTTGCTGTAATGTCTGCCAGAATCTTGAAATTAATCTAACATCACTATCAGAGATAATAGAGATTGGTATTCCATGTCTGGAGACGACTTCCTTCAAATACAGTCGTGCTAACTTCTCCATCTTGTCATCTTCTCTTATTGGCAGGAAGTGTGCTGATTTGATGAGACGATCAACTATTACCCAAATAGTATCAAACCCACCTGCAGTCCTTGGCAATTTAGTGATAAAATCCATGGTAATGTTTTCCCATTTCCATTCCGGGATTTCGGATTGTTGAAGTAGACCTGATGGTTTCTGATGCTCAGCTTTGACCTTAGAACACGTTAAACATTCTCCTACGTATTTAGCAACATCGGCTTTCATACCTGGCCACCAAAAATGTTTCTTGAGATCCTTGTACATCTTTCCCGTTCCAGGATGTATTGAGTATCTGGTTTTATGAGCTTCTCTAAGTACCATTTCTCTCATATCTCCAAATTTTGGTACCCAAATTCTTTCAGCCCTATACAGGGTTCCGTCTTCTGGAATATTAAGATGCTTCTCCGATCCTTTGGGTATTTCATCCTTTAAGTTTCCCTCTTTTAAAACTCCTTGTTTCGCCTCCTTTATTTGAGTAGTAAGGTTAGTGTGAATCATTATATTCATAGATTTTACTCGAATGGGTTCTCTGTCCTTTCTGCTCAAGGTGTCAGCTACCACATTTGCCTTCCCCGGGTGGTAACGAATCTCAAAGTCATAATCATTCAATAATTCAATCCACCTACGCTGCCTCATGTTCAGTTGTTTCTGATTAAATATGTGTTGAAGACTTTTGTGGTTGGTATATATAATACTTTTGACCCCATATAAGTAGTGCCTCCAAGTCTTTAATGCAAAAACAACCGCGCCTAATTCAAAATCATGCGTCGTATAATTCTGCTCGTGAATCTTCAATTGTCTAGACGCATAAGCAATTACCTTCGTTCGTTGCATTAATACACAACCGAGACCTTGCTTTGAGGCATCACAATATATCACAAAATCATCATTCCCTTCAGGTAATGACAATATAGGTGCCGTAGTTAACTTTTTCTTCAATAACTGAAATGCTTTCTCTTGTTCATCCTTCCATTCAAATTTCTTCCCTTTATGCGTTAATGCAGTCAAGGGTTTTGCTATTTTAGAAAAATCTTGGATGAATCTCCTGTAATAACCAGCTAGCCCTAAAAATTGGCGTATGTATTTCGGAGTTTTCGGGGTTTCCCACTTTTCAACGGTTTCAATCTTTGCTGGATCCACCTGAATACCTTCTTTGTTCACTAAATGACCGAGGAATTGAACTTCTTCCAACCAAAATGCACACTTTGAAAACTTAACGTACAGTTTTTCTTTTCTCAGCAACTCTAGCACTTTTCTCAAATATTCTTCGTGCTCTTGATCATTCTTCGAGTAAATAAGTATGTCATCGATGAAAACAATGACAAACTTGTCAAGATATAGCCCACACACTCGGTTCATGAGGTCCATAAACACAGCTGGTGCGTTAGTCAATCCAAACGGCATAACCATAAACTCATAATGACCGTAACGCGTCCTAAAAGCAGTCTTTGGAATATCATCCTCCTTCACCAGCATATGATGATATCCAGAACGTAAATCGATCTTCGAATAAATAGACAAGCCTTGTAATTGATCAAATAAGTCATCGATTCTCGGTAGTGGGTAACGGTTCTTGATGGTAAGTTTGTTCAACTCTCGGTAGTCGATACACAACCTGAATGTACCATCTTTCTTCTTAACAAATAAAACAGGAGCTCCCCATGGTGATGTGCTTGGTTGAATGAAACCACGCTCTAAAAGTTCCTGTAACTGGTTCTGAAGTTCCTTCATTTCGCTGGGTGCGAGTCTGTATAGAGCACGAGCTATTGGTGCAGCTCCCGGTACAAGGTCTATTTGAAATTCAACGGATCAGTGTGGAGGTAGTCCCGGTAATTCTTTCGGAAATACATCGGGAAATTCTTTTACGACGGGAACATCATTGATGTTCTTTTCTTCGGAATTGACTTTCTTGACGTGTGCTAGCACAGCATAGCAACATTTTCTTATTAGTTTTTGTGCCTTCGAGTTACTAATAAGATTTAACTTCGCGTTGCTCTTTTCTCCGTACACCATTAAGGGTTTTCCTTTTTCTCGTATAATGCGAATTGCATTTTTGTAACAAACGATCTCTGCTCTTACCTTTTTCAACCAGTTCATGCCAATTATTACATCAAAACTCCCTAACTCGACTGGTATTAAATCAATTTTAAACATTTCATCCCCCAGTTTAATTTCTCTCTCCCGACATATATTATCTGCTGAAATTAATTTACCGTTTGCTAATTCGAGTAAAAATTTACTATCCAAAGGCGTAAATGGGCAACTTAATTTAGCACAAAATTCTCAACTTATATAGCTTCTATCCGCACCCGAATCAAATAAAACATAAGCAGATTTATCATCAATAAGAAACGTACCCGTAACAAGCTCCGGGTCTTCCTGTGCTTCTGTCGCATTAATATTGAAAACTCTTCCACGACCCTGCCCATTAGTATTCCCCTGATTCGGGTAATTTCTAATAATGTGGCCCGGTTTTCCACATTTATAACAAACAACGTTGGTATTACTTGCTCCGACACTATTCGTTTCGGCATTACTTGTTCTGACATTATTTGTTCCTTTAGTTCTGTTAAACTTTGGTCCGTAGACCTCACACTTTGTCGCGCTATGACCATTTCTTTTACACCTGTTGCAAAATGTCGTGCAAAACCCCCGATAATTTTCTTCACACCTATGACATGGCTGTTTTTGGTTTTTGTTGCCGTTGTTATTATTGAGGTTGTTGTTGGGATTGTTATTGTTGAAACGGTTGTTGTAGTTTTTGTTGTTGTTGGGATGTTTGTTGTAGTTATTGTTAGGATTGCGTTTATTGTTGCGATTGTTGTTGCGATTGTTGGGATAGTTGTTGCGATTGTGGTTGTAATTGTTGTTGTTGTTGTACTGGTGACTCTTGTCACCGTTTCCTCCCACTTCCTCTTGAGTTGTTTCGTGTTGGCTTCTTCAGCCGCCTGCTCTTTAATTCTTCCCTCAATCTGATTTATGAGTTTATGAGCCATTCGACTTGCCTTCTGTATAGAAGCGGGCTCGTGTGAACTCACATCTTCTTGAATCCTTACTGGTAACCCTTTTATAAACGCGTCGATCTTCTATTCTTCATCTTCGAATGCTCCCAGACACAATAGACACAACTCTGTGAATCGTCGTTCATATGTGGTAACGTCGAACCCTTGTGTTCGTAACTCTCTAAGTTCAGCCTTGAGTTTATTGACTTCGTTTCTAGGATGGTACTGCTCGTTCATCAATTGCTTGAATGCCGACCACGGTAGTGCGTAAGCAGCATTTTGTCCTACATGTTCAAGATAGGTGTTCCACCACGTTAACGCAGTACCTGTGAAGGTATGCGTAGCGAACTTAACTTTGTCCTCTTCAGTACACTTACTTATGGAAAACACCGATTCGACTTTCTCGGTCCACCGTTTCAATCCAATTGGTCCTTTGGTTCCATCAAATTCCAAAGGTTTGCAGGCAGTGAATTCTTTGTAGGAGCATCCTACACGATTTCTTGCGCCGTTAGCTGCATTGCTAGATTCAGAGTTATTGTTGGTATGTAGCGCAGCCTGTACTGCGGCTATGTTTGCAGCAAGAAAGGTACGAAATTCCTCTTCGCTCATATTCATGGTGTGTCGAGTAGTCGGTGCCATTTCCTTCAAAATAGCCAACTGAATCGAGTTAATCATACAGAATATTAAGAGTAGTCAATAGTATTTCGTAGCATAATATGAACTCATTTATAAAAGCTTTTTCTTCATATTAGCGTTTTATAAGTTTAAATTCGGGTACTACCTACCCGTTAAGTTCATACTTAGTAGCTAATATACAATTCAACTACTACAATTTCATATGAAAAACTGATTATAATAATATATCACATACAAATATTCTTCAAACTTACAACTTCGCTATAATACATATAACATGAAATATAGTACACTTTGATACAGGACAGTTTTGAAGATAAACCTAGTTAATACGCAAGTTGTTCAGCAAAGGAAATAAAGACACGTAATTCATAAGTCCAGAAACAAGTCATGCATTCTGGTTTTACTAAGACGACTTCCCATCCTTGGTCTTGTGGAAAATAACCGTTATGACCATTGGCTAGACAGCATGTTGTAATGTCGTCAAAAGGACGAGGGTTTCGTAATGTCCAACAGCCCCATAATAATCTAAAAACCTTGTTTCTCACCCCTACTACTGAATCCGTCACTTGTGGGAAGGTCTTATTTAAAAGCTGCAATCCGAAGTTCTTTTTCTCACTTTGGTAAGAAGCGAACATCACTAACCCGTAAGCATAACATGCTTCTTTATGTTGCATGTTAGAAGCTCTTTCTAATTCACAAAATCCTATGTTGGGATATGTTGAGTCAAAATAGGTTCTTAACCCGTAGCGTAAAATTGCATTTGGGTTCCCCGCATTTAACGCTTTAAACAAAACACGGCGTAACTTACGGTCTCCTCAATGTGATATACCCCACCTATCAAAGAAAAGCCTTTTATAAACTAAGGCATTTCTGGAAAGTCTTTCAAATATTTGACAAGTTAATTTCGCCATAACTAAATGTGCTAATGAATTCTGACCGAATCTAGACAAGATTTCCTCAATCATATCCTCTGGAGGTCTTCTAAAATATTCGGTTGTCTACCCTTAACGTCCATTTTGTTTTTATACTGTAAAATAGACAAGGATTAGATTCGTAAAAGATAATTAACAAACAATACAAGCAATTTTTACATAGAACATAAAAGTATAAGCATACTACAATACATATAATATACAATATGATTACAACCCTCTAATCTGAATCACTGGTTTCTTCTTCTTCGGACTTGGTTCATTTTCCTAATTTTCTAGGAATATATGGTGTTCCTCTAATACGAGCCGTCGTTTTCCACAATGGTTTAGAGAAACCTGGTGGTTTAGAGGTTCCGGGGTCATTGTTACATTTTAGAAAATACGGATGTTGTCGATACATATAAAGTTCATCGGGGTTGGAATCGGGTTTCTCTATTTTTATACCTTTTCCTTTATTATTTTCTTTCGCTTTATTAAATTGGGTCGAGGTAATTTCTATAACATCGTCGGAATCCTCATCGGGATCCGATTCATCGGAAAATTGGTAATCTTCCCAATATTTTGCTTACTCGGCGGAAACACCATTGACCATTATTAACTTTGGTCCGTTGGTTGAGGATTTTCTTTTATTTAATCGATTTACTATAGGTATCAATATTTCTTCCTCCGGAACCTCTTCTTCTTCCGGTTCCTCCTCTTCTGGTTCCTCCTCTTCCGGTTCCTCCTCTTCCGGTTCCTCCTCTTCCGGTTCCTCCTCTTCCGGTTCCTCTTCGAGAATTTGTGAATATTCCTAAAATATATTCGACTCTTCATTATTATTAGGTGAATCGATGGGATTTGTACTAGTGGTAGACATCTATCACACAATATCAAACACGTTAAGAGATTAATATATCACATAATATTTACATGTTAATAATATATAGTTTCCAACAAAAAAATATTAAGCAATCGTTTTTGAAGAAAAACAAGGTCGAAGTCCAGACTCACTAATGCATCCTAAAAAACTCGGTAAGACACACTAATGCAATTTTCTGGTTCTCTAAGACCAACGCTCGGATACCAACTAAAATGTCCTGTTCATATTGATTATAAACGTTCCATATTAATTGATTTCGTCGCGAGGTTTTGACCTCTATATGAGACGTTTTTCAAATACTGTATTCATTTTTAAAACAACCATAACCTTTATTTTATCGATAAAGGTTTAAAAAGCATTACGTAGATTATCAAATAATGATAATCTAAAATATACCGTTTACACACGACCATTACATAATGGTTTACAATAAGAAAATATTACATCAAAAATAAGTTTCTTGAATGCAGTTTTTACATAATATCATACAAGCATGGACTCCAAATCTTGTCCTTATTTTAGTATGCAACAGCGGAAGCTCTTAATAATCACCTGAGAATAAACATGCTTAAAACGTCAACAAAAATGTTGGTGAGTTATAGGTTTAACCTATATATTATCAAATCATAATAATAGACCACAAGATTTCATATTTCAATATACATCCCATACATAGAGATAAAATTCATTCATATGGTGAACACCTGGTAACCGACATTAACAAGATGTATATAAGAATATCCCCTATCATTCCGGGAAATCCTTCGGACATGATAAAAACGAATTCGAAGTACTAAAGCATCCGGTACTTTGGATGGGGTTCGTTAGGCCCAATAGATCTATCTTTAGGATTCGCGTCAATTAGTAGATCGATTTACTAATTCTTAGGCTACCAAGCAAAAGGGGCATATTCGGCTTCGATCATTCACCCATATAATGTAGTTTCATTTACTTGTGTCTATTTCGTAAAACATTTATAAAACTGCATGTATTCTCATCCCAAAATATTAGATTTTAAAAGTGGGATTATAACTCACTTTCACAGATTTTTACTTCGTCGGGAAGTAAGACTTGGCCACTGGTCGATTCACGAACCTATAACAAATATGTACATATATATCAAAGTATGTTCAAAATATATTTACAACATTTTTAATACATTTTACTGTTTTAAATTTATTAAGTCAGCTGTCCTCGTTAGTAACCTACAACTAGTTGTCCATAGTTAGATGTACAGAAATAAATTGATATATATTATCTTGAATCAATCCACGACCTAGTGTATACACGTCTCATGCTAGATCACAACTCAAAGTATATATATTTTTGAAATCAACCTCAACCCTGTATAGCTAACTCCAACATTACTGCATATAGAGTGTCTATGGTTGTTCCAAATAATATATATACATGGGTCGATATGATATGTCAAAACATTTGCATACGTGTCTATGGTATCCCAAGATTACATAATATATTAGAATACATGTATAATACAATATAATTTAGCTAGGATATGATTAATATAGATTTGTTACCAATTTTCCCGTAGCTACAACAATAAAAAAATATCCAATCTTGTTTTACCCATAACTTCTTCGTTTTAAATCCGATTTGAGTGAATAAAATTGCTATGGTTTCATATTGAACTCTATTTTATGAATCTAAACAGAAAAATTATTGGTTTATAGTCGGAAATATAAGTTACAAGTCATTTTTGTAAGAGGTAGTCATTTCAGTCGAAAGAACGACGTCTTGATGACCATTTTGAAAAACATACTTCCACTTTGAGTTTAACCATGATTTTTGGATATAGTTTCATGTTCATAAGAAAAATCATTTTCCCAGAAAAATAACTTTTAAATTAAATTTTATCATAGTTTTTAATTATCAAACCCAATACAGCCCGCGGTGTTACTACGACGGCGTATGTCCGGTTTTACGGTGTTTTTCCGGTTTTATGTTTTTAAATCATTAAGTTAGCATATCATATAGATATAGGACATGTGTTTAGTTGATTTTAAAAGTCAAGTTAGAAGGATTAATTTTTGTTTGCGAACAAGTTTAGAATTAACTAAACTATGTTCTAGTGATTTCAAGTTTAAACCTTCGAATAAGATAGCTTTATATGTATGAATCGAATGATGTTATGAACATCATTACTACCTCAAATTTTGTGGATAAACCTACTAGAAAAGAGACAAATGGATCTAGCTTCAAAGGATCCTTGGAAGGCTTGAAAGTTCTTGAAGCAGAATCATGACACGAAAACAAGTTCAAGTAAGATTTCCACTCGAAATGAGATGGTTATAGTTACAGAAATTGAATCAAAGTTTGAATATGAGTATTACCTTGTATTAGAAAGATATCTTACTATAAATAAGAAAGATTTCTTGAGGTTGGATGATCACTTTACAAGATTTGAAGTAAGCTAGCAAACTTGGAAGTATTCTTGATTTTATGAAACTAGAACTTATAGAATTTATGAAGAACACTTAGAACTTGAAGATAGAACTTGAGAGAGATCAATTAGATGAATAAAATTGAAGAATGAAAGTGTTTGTAGGTGTTTTTGGTCTTTGGTATATGGATTAGATATAAAAGATGTGTAATTTTGTTTACATGTAAATAAGTCATGAATGATTACTAATATTTTTGTAATTTTATGAGATATTTCATGCTAGTTGCCAAATGATGGTTCCCACATGTGTTAGGTGACTCACATGGGCTGCTAAGAGCTGATCATTGGAGTGTATATACCAATAGTACATACATTTAGAAGCTGTGTATTGTACGAGTACGAATACGGGTGCATACGAGTAGAATTGTTGATGAAACTGAATGAGGATGTAATTGTAAGAATTTTTGTTAAGTAGAAGTATTTTGATAAGTGTATTGAAGTCTTTCAAAAGTGTATGAATACATATTAAAACACTACATGTATATACATTTTAACTGAGTCGTTAAGTCATCGTTAGTCGTTACATGTAAATGTTGATTTGAAACCTTTAAGTTAACGATCTTGTTAAATGTTGTTAACCCAATGTTTATTATATCTAATGAGATGTTAAATTATTATATTACCATGATATTATGATATATTAATATATCTTAATATGATATATATACATTTAAATGTCGTTACAACGATAATCGTTACATATATGTCTCGTTTCGAAATCATTAAGTTAGTAGTCTTGTTTTTACATATGTAGTTCATTGTTAATACACTTAATGACATGTTTACTTATCATTTATCATGATTAAATATAGTGTATCAATATCTTAATATGATTCATATGTATTTAGTAAGACGTTGTTATAACGATAATCGTTATATATATCGTTTCGAGTTTCTTAATTCAATAAACTCAATTTTATGTATATAACTCATTGTTAAAATACCTAATGAGATACTTACTTATCATAATATCATGTTAACTATATATATAATCATATATATGTCATCATATAGTTTTTACAAGTTTTAACGTTCGTGAATCACCGGTCAACTTGGGTGGTCAATTGTCTATATGAAACCTATTTCAATTAATCAAGTCTTAACAAGTTTGATTGCTTAACATGTTGGAAACACTTAATAATGTAAATAACAATTTCATTTAATATATAAAAACATGGAAAAGTTCGGGTCACTACAACAATGCAGTCAAAATAAGATACATGGTGATGATTTGGTGAATGCAACGTTTCCTTGAAAAATATGCCATGTAAGACTCCATGCACATAGCTTGTCTAACATATAAGCAAACAGCGGAAGACATCTAGGAAACCTGATAATAAACATGCTAACAAGTGTCAACACAAAGGTTGGTGAGTTCATAGTTTTAATGTTCTGCATAATCTGTATATAAAGGTGGATCACAAGATTTCAGTTGTTTCATCCAGAAACGTTTATCAAAATATTCTACAAGATTGAGCACCCTGGTAACTAAACTTTAAAGTCTATATAATAAGTACCCCTGTTTTAACATAATGCAACCAACATGTACAATACACGCAATCCAACGTGTACTAAACTCAAATAGTATACGTCTGTTTAATAGTTCAGGCTAGGGTTTCTATACCTGGAACAGACGGGGATGTCAAGCCCTATGGATCCATATACTACTACTCGCGCCCACTAGTTCTTATAACTGGCAGTTACTAGTTACCAAAGCTAAGGGATTTTCGGTTCAAACTCAGTGTAGAATTTAGTATGTACTTGTATCCATTGCGTTTAAAATAAAGTGAATGTATTCTCAGCCCAAAAATATAGATTGCAAAAGCAATTAAAAAGGGAGCAAATGAAACTCACCTTAGCAGTACATAAAGTTGTTCACCGAAATGTGATCGAAACTCGGAATACCAAATAACCGTAGATCTCAACCTAGAGAGCATATGTTGGTCAATAAATGTCTACCAAGCTAGGTCTAGTCATAGTGTATCATAATCCTAATGCTCGAGATCGACATACAAAAGTTATCCAAAGTTGTTTCAAAAAGTCAATTTTGACAATAGTTCAACAAAACGAGACGTGCTTTATATAAGAATTCATTTACTCGGCTGGTAATATTTAAAAATCCATTTTATCAATCTCGTAAACAAGTTGTTTAAATCTTAATTGCAGATTCAAAAGCAATTTCAATTAACGTCAATCATAATTCAGTTGATCATATCTTTTAATCCGTTCATCGAAACTATTCGATATCTAAATGAAAAGTTATTGATTTTTCGTTAGCTTTCCAAAAACATGTATATCATATACCTTTTACTAGTAATATATGTATTTAATTCGTGATTCATTATAAAATGTTTAACGACGAAATATAGTATACAAGCATGCATAAACATATATACTCGAGCACTAGACATGGATACACAATTAATATATAAAAGATAAGATATGAATGCTCACGTATCAATATTGTGATTCAATATTGCAAGAAAGTACGTAGACACAACGGAGATGATAAACACTAGGTTTGACTTGCGAATAGTACCCATGAATATTACCCATAACCTTCATAGCTATAACCCAAAGTTTCCTTAGCTCTATCCCGCTTGAAAACCCATTTTGAAAGTGACACGCTTATGACCTCGTCGTAGTATTTTTTGTATAATACTAATTAATATTACTACTAATATTTCTAATAATAATATTAGAATTAATGATAATAATAATATTAATAATAATAATAATAATATAAATATAGAGAGTAGAGAGACAGATGTGTGTGAAAAACATTCGCAGAAAACTGGAGAATTTATAGTACATTTTTTGAAACTGAACCCCATGCGATCGCATGGGTTTTATGCCTATTTCTCATGCGATCGCATGGCCCCAAAATCCAGCTCACAATTTTTTAACTTTTAGCTTGTCGACATATTTTTATATAATATATATAATATATTTAATTTAAATAATTAATTATATATTATATTAAATTCACGTGCATAGTTGACTTGTAATTTTAGTTTCGATAAGTCGTACGTCATCACTCGACTCATGTCCCGGTTCCGATTTCTCGATCGCATTTTCGTACGCTTAGAAAACTTGCATTTTACGTTTCGTGTCACGTACCTTTGTCAAAATATAGCCTTAAATTATCCCTAAACTATACCACTCAAAGTATATATTAAACTTTCGAGTGTTTTGGTCATTTACTTCTATAAATCATTGTCTCGCTATTTGTTAATATATATATAATAACAATTCGTTTTATGACCAGTTTAATATTATATTTCATATATTTTCAATATTAATATATACGTTTTAAAATACATATCACAAGTTATTCATATATCTAATTCCAACAGTTAATATTCCTTATTATTGTATGTCTCCAAATTACGTTATTTAAACAAACACTTTACCATTTATTTCGAATATCGTTAAAAATGAACGATTTCTCAAATCAACGTGGACCTCACAACAGAGACTCGTAATAATATCATAATCTTTAAGGGACTCAATAAATATCTTTTAATTCAATCGTTTGGCATAATCTTTTAACTCCGTAGTTAAATATATCAATCAGATAATCAAACCAATAAGGTTAATGCACAGTATCGTTTTCATAACACTTTGTTACGTTTTCAAGTTATAGTATATATATGTATCTATTTACATATATTTGTTCGCGAATCGTTGAGAACAATCGAATGGTATTTGAATAGTTCAAGAATTTTAGGATTCAACTTCATAGACTTTGCTTATCGTGTCGAAAACGTTAAAGATTAAGTTTAAATTTGGTCAGAAATTTCCGGGTCATCACAGTCCCACATCGGTTGAAGAGGGGAACGAAGCATGCCTTATAAGGGTGTGGAGACCTTTCCTAGTATGACGCGTTTTGGGACCACAAGCGCACCAGATCCCATGAGAACTCTGCAGTTAAGCGTGCTCAGGCGAGAGCACTACCAGGATGGGTGACCTCCTGGGAAAGTGTTCGTCGTGTTTGGTCGCCAAGAAAAATCCGTGCGCCTACGGGCAAAGCGGACAATATCATGCTACGGGGAACGTGTTACCTGGGATGTTACAGATGGTATCAGAGCCATGCCCCGAACCAAATGTGCATGACGAGGACGCTGTGTCCCATTAGGGGGAGGATTGTAACATCCGTGTTACATCCGTCCCACATCGGTTGGAGAGGGGAACAAAGCATGCCTTATAAGGGTGTGGAGACCTTTCCTAGTATGACGCGTTTTGGGACCACAAGTGCAGCAGATCCCATGAGAACTCTGCAGTTAAGCGTGCTCAGGCGAGAGCACTACCAGGATGGGTGACCTCCTGGGAAAGTGCTCGTCGTGTTTGGTCGTCAAGAAAAATCCGTACGCTTACGGGCAAAGCGGACAATATCATATTACGGGGAACTTGTTACCTGGGATGTTACATGATGGGATAATCACACATTTAGTATAACTTCTATAATAATTTCATTTATGAATAACTGAAACAAAATTTCAAACTCAAACGTAGTAATAGAACTCATCTTTTCTCTCATACGCTCCTATTTTCTCCTTTTACGTTTCCGCTCCATTCTCTCATTTTTAAACTCCAAACACCATATTTTCTCAGGCGACGAGTACTCTTGGTTTCTTTAGTACTCTGGGTGGCACGGTGGTCGACAAAGGTTGCTACGTGCTTCCTCTCTCTTTTTCGGGTACTTTCATTTTTTGGCATATTCTTTCTCCGACTAGTTTATTTCGATCTTTTGCCTCCTAAGTTTCAACAAATCTCCATGTTTCCTGTTTTTGTTGCTACAGTGGTTCTCTTACTCGATTGACAAAGGGTTAGGGTAATGATGGTTTTTTGGGACGTTGGTGTTTCAACGGGCGACCTCTGGTTGCTAGAGCATGTTTGTTTTGTTGGTACACTTGGTAGGTTGTGGTGGTTGGCTGGCTGGCTGAATATCTAGACCTCATGCATTGGTCAGGTTCTTGCTTCTTCATCACCTGTATCTGAAGTCTTCCTCTGTCGGATTCCTTTTTCAACTACCATTCCCCGGTGTTGTTGCTTTCGTACTGTGAAACAACATTATTTATGGTTATCTTCTTGTGAGCGTCGCATCTTCTCAGTTTGTGGCGGGAATTTTCAAGGATGCTATGGCATCCATTTGGTTCGTTTCAATTTGTGGTGCCGGAAATCGATTTCTCCGGCCGAGTTTCCTTGATTGTTACTTGCTATTTAGTGAAAGGACTTTAGGGTGCACCGGTCTCCCTTGGATGTAGTTGGGTAATTCAGTGTTCTTGTTTGGATTGTTTGCAATGAGTTAGGCATTGTTTTCAAATTTCAGTGTTGGTTGGATGTCGGTCTTGCTGATGTTAAAAAAAGCGTGATCTCGATTAGTGTATGTCACAAGTTAGTTTGTTCATTAGTTACTAGTGTATTGTATTTTGTTGCAATTGGTTTTGTATTACTTGGTTCAATATTAGGCTGGTGTATTATTATTAACCTTATATACTAAATGTGGTGCTAAATGGTGTACTTTTAGTTATTTTTTATTGTAGTTTTGACTTCGCGCTCACATTACAACTGGTCTTTCAACTTCGCCTACATTTCCACAATAGTCCCTCAAATTTACACTTTTTAAGGGGTCAAAAGTTTAAATATATAATTTAATTAAAATATAAAAAACTAATTCCACCCGAATTTATAACGGGCCCTATCTTCTCGCTGGGTGCGAGTTAAATTTTCCAGAGACCACCGTTCAACTCGAAAAAACCTTCCGAACCCAATGGGACTAACTATACGCGAAACGGACACTTCTCTCAAAAAAACGCTAAACACAACGACAACCCGTATCTTCCCGCTCGGCACGAGTTAAATTTTTCCGACGGTAACGTCAGACTCGAAATAATTTTATGAACAAAACGAAACTAACCACGTTCGAAACGGGCACTTTTTAAAAAACACAAAACACAACGACAACCCGTATCTTCCTCCTCGACGCGAGTTAAATTTTTCCGACAGCACCGTTAGACTCGGAATAATTTTATCAACAAAACGAAACTAACTACGTTCGAAACGGATACTTTTAAAAAACACTGAAGACGACGACACCTATAACGGCGCTTAACAGACGAGAACAAAACGAAACTAACCACGTTCGAAACGGACACTTTTTAAAAAACACTAAACACAACGACAACACGTATCTTCCTCCTCGACGCGAGTTAAATTTTTCCGACAGCACCGTTAGACTCGGAATAATTTTATCAACAAAACGAAACTAACAACGTTCGAAACAGATACTTTTAAAAAACACTGAAGACGACGACACCTATAACGGCGCTTAACAGACGGCCCGTTTTCCCCTCTGTAAATACACAACGCTACATTAAATATGAATACGCAGGCCGAAAGCAACTGCCGCAACGCACGGGCCGGTCCGGACTAGTTTGGATCAATGTAAGTGGATTGTGCTTTTGTATTAGTTGATTCATGTTTTTGGAAAAAAATAAGAAAATATACATGTATACATGAATAATTGAATAATATAATAATAATAATAATAATAATAATTATAATATAAATAATCAAATAATTAAAAAAGATAAACGAGAGAATGAAGACCCAGTTGTCTTTTGCACTTCTTTACTCTCTCTCTCTCTCTCTCTCTCTCTCTCTCTCTCTCTCTCTCTATATCTATAGATTATTATCTTTCGTTTTCTCTCTCTAGACTTTCACAGAGTTTATTCGTCGGCGTCATACCAAACATTCCTTTATCTCTTCTTCATCACCATTATCCTCCTGATCGTATGTTTCACGTTCCTTAATTATCATCGCAATCGCCAATTTGAATCAACAATCATCCAAAACCCTAACCCTATATTCATCTGTAAGTTTTTCCCCTTTTTCTACTCTAATATACTTTTATGTTCACGGATCACTCTTAATTTACAAGCTTATACGCTATAATTAACGTTGATTTCATTTCACTTTTTAAATGCTGATTTATTGCGGTTTTGAGCTGTTCAAAGTCTTCACCTTTTCAGCTCCTTAGTAATTGAATTGGGGATTTTTTGTTTTTACGAAGTTAATTGATGCTTTTGATGATGATATTAACTATTTCGAGGGTTTCTGATTGCTTGAGTAGGTTTAATTGAATGATAATAATAATTTGGGCTGATTGCTGTTTTTCAATTTAAGATGCAAAAGATGTATTTTTGATGAATATTTCAGCTATAGTGTATTGTTTGTGAATGATTTGAGCTGAAAGTAGAATACTTGCGTGGCTGTGATGTAAATTTATGTTAGGTTATGCAAACTAGTATATGTATATCTACGTTTTTGCTAGTAGCTACCTGAGTTAATATATAGTAAACATGATGAGTTATATGTTAGAATCAAGGTTTCACATCAGGAAGTTTGCTTATTTGGATGTGGATAATCACTGTGTACTTCAGGTTCGGCCATTTTGGTCCTCGCCGAAAGAATATGTAGCATATTACCTTGGTTGTGTATGTATAAGCTCATACAAGATTATCATGTAAAAAGAAAGTTGTACCTTCTAAGCGAGTTGGTGCATTCAGTTGAAAGCGCCTCTTTGGGTTCGTGGGATAGTATATGACTAAATACGCATTCATCGGGTTTTATTAAGTATAGATGGGATATATGGAAGTCAAACATAGTAAGGAAATGGTTTAAAGTATTTTATCTTTTTAGAACATTAAATATAGGTCTTGGTCTTTAGTTTCGTACCTAGTAACTTTGAATTTTAATGAACGTTAACGATTATTACACTTTCTAAAATGAAAATAAAATTTGGATGTTTGTTGGAATTAGTTTTTCGGGTGGTACCCTACAAGAGAACTATATGATGTGTTCCACAATGACTGAGAATTCCACTCTACATTGGTATAACCGTATAAGAAAGCTTTCATATATTTTGCATTCACTCTCTTCTTCCTATTTACAATGAAAGTTAAAGGATCATATCAAGGTGATTCAAGTATAAAGAAAACCATTTTGCATATGTGAATGAACAATTTAGATGTAGAACACTTGTGTTTTAACATTAGTTAAAATATTTGGTTATTGTATATATTATAAGCCAACCTTCTACAATTTGATATTTTTCTGTTTTGTTATAGGGTTTTTGGTTATAGGGGTTAAAGTTTGACTTCGTACGCATGCTTAAGGGGTAAGGAAAGCTGGAAAAATGTTGGAGGATCCAAAGTTTACAGGCATGATGGGCCTAAATAATGGTCGTGATAATTTTGTTGACCTGTCACAAGGGTTTTATCATAAGCTCGGTGAGGGTTCGAACATGTCCATGGACAGTTTCAACAGTTTACAAATGAGCAATGGCGGAGGATCGGTTGCTATGTCTCTTGATAGTAGTGTTGCATCTAATGAATCTCATACTCGCATATTAAACCACCAAGGTCTCAAACGTAACAAGAACTATACTGATGCTCAGAGTGTGAATAGAGGACGAGTGTCCCAGGGATTAAGTGATGATGCTTTAGCGCGGGCCCTATTGGACCCTCGGTTTCCTACTGAAGGGCTTGAGAATTTCGATGACTGGACAATCGATTTAAGGAAACTCAGCATGGGGCCCGCTTTTGCACAAGGTGCTTTTGGGAAACTGTATAAAGGAACTTACAATGGTGTAGATGTTGCAATAAAGCTTCTTGAAAAACCCGAAAATGATTTAGACAGGGCACAACTTATGGAACAACAGTTCCAACAAGAAGTTATGATGCTGGCAAGATTGAAACATCCAAACATTGTACGGTTCATTGGTGCGTGTCGAAAACCGATGGTGTGGTGTATTATTACTGAATATGCAAAGGGTGGTTCGGTTCGACAATTTTTGACCAAGAGGCAGAACAGATCGGTGCCTTTGAAATTAGCTGTGAAGCAAGCTTTGGATGTTGCGAGGGGAATGGAATATGTACATGCCCTTGGATTGATTCATAGGGATTTGAAATCAGATAATCTTTTAATTTCAGCCGATAGGTCAATTAAGATTGCTGATTTTGGTGTTGCTCGAATTGAGGTGCAGACCGAAGGTATGACACCAGAGACAGGGACTTACCGCTGGATGGCTCCGTAAGTTCACAAAACTTTTATCTCTGTATATTTTTCTATCTTTTTCATTTCACTTAATTGGCTAACATTGGATGTCATTTTTAGGGGATGCCCGGATTTGTTTTCCGAAAGTAGCTTTTTAATATTGAGTAATCTCGGATTAGGTAATCACATATAGGGATGGCAACAAGCCGGGTATGGGCAGGTATGGGTAATCCTGGCCCCGGACCCGATTAAGAAACTCTGTCCCAAACCCTAAACCCTGACCCATACCGGACGGGTCCCCATTTACTTAATAACTATCGGGTATCGAGTTTCCACCCGGGTATCGGGTTATTTTGTTCTAACAATTAATATACATATATTATCAATTAATATATGTGTATATTTTTAATTAACATATGTGTCACAAACAAAAATCAATTACATGTGTATATTATCAATTTTACATACCTTATTATTACCAACTGGAACTTGGGAGAATGGAAATTAGCATTGAGTAGGTGGTGGTAGGAAATACAAAAATTATTAGTATTTTTTTGTAATTTAAACGGGACGAGTATGCGGATTGGGACATTTTTCGGGTATACGTGCCGGGTGGTTTGCTAAAAAAATTAAAACCATCCCCATACCTGGCCCTAGACCTGTATACGCGAACCTGGCCCAAAAAAATCGGGTTTCGGGTTTCGGATTTTCCCATTGGGTACGGTTATTTTTGCCATCCCTAATTGTACTTAAGCAAGTCGTACTCTTTTGAGTTGTAATAACGAGATACATATTTGATTGTTTGGGAAGTTTGTACTTTTTAATGAATCACTGGCTTCAGTGACCAAATAATACTTTTTTTTTGGTGAATAAGTAATCCTGAATGTTTCACCATCTAGTTTTCCCATCAGATTGACCTAGCTGCTGTTATCATTAATTGTTATTGCTAACTAAAAAGATACTCTGTATTGTTTGTTAAACAAGATCTCCTTGTTTATCATTATCATTATCATTATTATACATATTTGACAAGTAGCCAATTCTTGATTTACAACAACAACAAAACCCAATACCACATAAGTGGTGTATGGAGAGGTGAGATGTAGACAATCCTTCCCCTATTCGAGAATAAAGACAAGTCATTTCTCCACCCAGAGTGAAAACACTCTCAAAAGTAGAGAAAGTCATCTCTCTCTCTCTATCCGTTGGAGATTGCTTCCGAGTGGACCTCCGGCCAATAAGTAGGAAAAACATTTTAAAAAAATAAAATAAAATTGAGACGCCATGAAAATGGAAAAATCAAATTTTCATGGCTTTTAAATCCTGCCTGAAATTTAATTTAGGCTCTAAGAGTCGGTCAAGTCGCCAATAAATCGACGCTTGATTTACTAGGTTGATATAATTAATCAGCATTTCAGTTGTTGATTCTATTCACAATTTGACAAGGGTACTGATGGATGCCAGTATTTTTAAGTACTTTATATACATACACTATTGAACAAAATGTATAAATACTTACATGCATGCATGTTCATGTAATACATATTTTAGGTGCATTATAAATAACTCTGGAATCGTTGTTATTACAGGGAGATGATTCAACATAGGCCATACACTCAGAAAGTTGACGTGTACAGCTTCGGGATAGTGCTCTGGGAGCTGATCACCGGGATGCTTCCGTTCCAAAACATGACAGCTGTGCAGGCGGCATTTGCTGTGGTTAATAAAGGGGTCCGGCCCACCATCCCACCCGACTGTCTTCCAGTACTTGGTGAAATCATGGTTCGTTGCTGGGACGGGAATTCAGATGTGAGG
The DNA here is from genome assembly GCF_046630445.1 of Rutidosis leptorrhynchoides. Lineage (NCBI taxonomy): Eukaryota > Viridiplantae > Streptophyta > Magnoliopsida > Asterales > Asteraceae > Rutidosis > Rutidosis leptorrhynchoides. Next base: position 329,789,324 of record NC_092342.1, on the reverse strand, counting down.
CCACCATTTTCAGAAGTTGTGAGAATGCTGGAACATGCTGAAAATGAGATTATGACAACGGTTCGAAAGGCTCGATTCAGGTGCTGCATGAGCCAACCGATGACCACCGATTGATTGATGATGCTTGAAGAATTTGAATCGAATGAATATAAGAAAAAGAAAAAGGTAAAGAAAAATCAACAGGTGAAAAAGGGTGATGTTATGTCATCTATGTGTATCTATTATTATCAGGGTAACTTCACTTCTTCAGATAGGGTGAACAAAGGAAGAAAATTATGATATGAACTTTTACTTGTTTTTATGGATTTCTTTTTGGTTTTTTGTTGTTGAATATTTGTTATGGATTGTGTTGCTGAATTAGTAGTAATGGATGAGATTTGTGTTGTATTTATTTATGTATATGTGATGTTTTTGTGTCGAAATTACCCTTTTTTTAGTTACCTGATGTTACGAAATTTGCATGTTTGTAATAAGAGAAAGATTACTCCAAAACTATTCTTGTAACAATTTTGTAACTGAAGTTTAAATCATTTTAGTAGCAAAAAAGTTGGTTTATGATAAAAAAAAAATAAAATTACTTAAAGCATTGATAATACAATATTACATACTGATACAATTGATAATTATCCGTTAACTGATTAAAAAGCTACATTTAGGAAAATTTTATTTGCTCCAACAATAATAAATATAAATAGGTAAAAAGAATTTGAGAGCTGAATATACATTCTAAAATTGTGCTGGACACTTTATTCTGATGTTCTGCCGAATGAATATGAAGCTCACTCGTAACATACAACTTGATATGAGATCATTTTATGCAGACGTATTTCAAGCACTAAATTTCAAGGTGAACTAATGAAAACCGTTATATAATTTATACAGATACGAATAGTAAGGAAGACTGGTGTTCTTGTCGACATTGTTTTTGATATGGATGAGAATTGTACACTTTGTTTTGGGGAGCAACTTAATAACCAGCCTGCCATAAAAATAAAAAATAAAAAAATAAATTTGAAAACAGCTTCAGGTATAGCCTCAACTGTCAACTCCACCTGTCACCACCTACCTCTAGAAACAAGACAAGGAGGTTGCACAAAGTCAACTCCAACATTACGAGCTTATCTGCAACGCTGAAAAAACCATATTTTTTTACTAAGACGACGAGTGGTTTTGCGGCTTAAATAAATGTCTGCAAAACACCTCAGAAACTGATGTCAGTCGCAACCCCATACACCCCAAAACTTAACATAATATCCACTTTTACTGTACTTGTTCCCTATGTTCATCCACATGGAGGGACTCTACAACTTTATCAGCAAGTTGAGTTATCATCATCATCATCATCATCATCATCATCATCATCAGCAGCAGGAGTGTATTTTTTTGTACAATCGACTACCTCCTTGGACCTCTTATCCTGTAAATCCTTCTCTCGCTCATTGTAAAAATTAAAATCATCTAAAATACATGTATCTGCCTCATGATCTTTAAAGATTTTCAACATTGCATTACCCATTTCTAGTTTCACCTGCAAACAAAAAGGTTACCTCATCATATAACCTAATACGGAGTGGCGGCAATGTTGTGGGTTGGGTAATGTTTCAAACAGCTCCAGCTTAAAACAGGACATTCATCCGTACAGGTCAAAATTTGGCTGGGTTAACCCACAAGCACTTTTGTCATCTTTACAAATAATGATTGCATTTAATCCATATAATAATAATATCAAAATATAGTAATCTAGATCAGACAGTTTTAGGAAGTTTGCAAGCCTTAACAAAATTTAAACAGCTTTCAACCTGTTTCACCTTTTCGGCCCATTTTTCAAGTTCATATTTTAGCAAAATTTGTTTATTTGAACACACTTGAAATAAAATGAACCCAAACTTCCATTCATAAACAAAAAGGGTTAGAACTGCCACCTCTAAATACGGACTCAAAAATCTGAATCAAATGCATTTTGTATATACATACCTCTTGTGAATCTCTGCTATGGGTGACAGGCTTGTTGTCATTATTTTCAAGAAGAATATGCCGGAATCGACTATTCGGAACATCTTTAATGATGTGCCACTTGACTTTGAATTGACCACCTATCCTGCTGCCAATATTCAGCATCATTCGCAAAATCTACAGGTCCCACCATTTCAGCCACGCCACAAAACTGTCCACTTGCATTGACCTGTAACTTCTAATTATAGTTCCTACATCATCGATTCGCTCTCAACAATACACCAGACTACCAAAATACATATAAAAATCATGCAAGTAAAATTAATTTTACCAGCTGTAAATTGTACGAATTAGACGGGTGGAAAGAATACATGCATATTTTTTATTTGAGAGTTGAAAAACTTACTGAAAAAAAGAGAAAGATTGGACAGGTGGCGCCATCTTTTGCTTCTTGATAAGCAGCATCTAGTTTTTTGTTTCCCAATGGGGTACTGGCCCAAACACTGTACTTGATACTTTTATGGACATTGTCTTCACTAAAAGACTTTATTACAAAGAAATTTGCAGTGTCATAAGTTGTAACTAAAATCAGGTCGATTGTAAAGTTCAATATCAAGCTTAGAAGCAAGGTCATTACCATCTTCAGCAACACCAGTTCCATTTGACTTTAATGCCCTTGGTCCTCTGTTACGGTCGCTGATAGCGCTAATCACACTAACGCCATTGTCGGACACAAAACGATTTAGGCGACTAGCTTCCCCATTCAAAATGAAATTACTATTATACCCTCGAAAAGATCCAGTCTGAGGGCAGCGTGTTGTGGAGGAACCAGAGACTGATCCATAACCATATGCTGTCTGCTGCTGCGGAATCTGCAAATTCCACCCAATTACTTAATGACGGGTCAATTTGGGTTGATTCAACTGAAATGGGTCAAATCAACCTTGAAACATTTTAGTTTAAGGTGTTTATTATTGTCATGATTTAGCAATCATAACATTGCATTAATCCAGTATACAAGATACTATATAATGAATCGATAGAGTGTTTGTAGACCAACCCAGCCAAGCCCATTTAGGGTCAGTTTCAAACATCAAAAGATACTTTAGAGTTCAGTCAAAGAATTGAATGATTTACTTATCTTGGAAAATTAAATAAAAAAATATAAATAAATATGGGTCAACAGATATCAATATCAATAAGACCCATATCGGTCAACAGATATAAATAAATAAGAAAAACCTGACCAAAGATGTGCTCATACGACCCGAGTAATCCAACTGGTGCAGGGTATAAGCCTCCTGATGTGAGTGGAGATGCGTAGCTACTTGTGTCTGAGGACATTGATCGGTTTGGTACAGAATCACCTGACCCAATCTCCCCCGGATATTTATAGAATCCGACATTATTATTATTATTTCCAGCAGGATTGGCTCCACCAAAAGAACCATATTGCAAATAATAACCTGATCCAGAACCCATAAAACAATTGTCAGCAAGAGCGTCCTGGCCATTGTTCGGGGGTGTAGCATGAGGGGAGACGGGCTGTGAGTAGTAATTAGGAGATATCGGAAGCTGATGTGGCGAAAAAAGCTGCCCGTCTATCAATATTGGAGACAAAGGACCAGCAATTGGAGAAAACTGGCCGTACGCCATCTGGGCGTCAAACCCATATGCAGGATGATACAAAAGTGACGAATTATCATTGTACATGCCCTAAATTATATAAAATATGTGAGATTAACAGGCCAAACAGTTTTGTTGTTTTCAATAAACAAATAATGCTGATTAAAGAAGCAAATAGAACAGTAACTATTCTCACCGGAGGCACAATTTGCAAATCATTAACGTAGCTTGAATAGTATCCCCAATTAGCTGAGCCATCACCATAACCTGATGCTAAATCGTACATGAATTGACAGTAGATAAGGAGTGTCAACAAAATTGCTTTTCCGAATATCTTGAAAATATAAACTTAAACTTATACTACCCAGCTCCATTGTCACAAAACATACTTGACACGTTATAATGGTAGGTTGAAAATGAGTGAGTTAAGGAACAAGTTAAACCAGCTAACCTATTGGTACCAATCGAAACGAGTTGGGTCAGGATGATGCTAAACAATGTTTCCGTAAACATTTGATTTTTTATAATAAGGTGTCTAATATATGAATATGAGAAGTAGATTATTTCAGTAACAACCAGAATTCCAAATTCAGAACATGTTTTAAGCATTCATTACGGGCAATTTTGATACGTTAAACTCGCTATGTTTAAAGCGGTTTTTAATTTGAACAATTTGACCCAATAAGATACAGCATAACTCAAATCAACCCATTCAAAAGTATATTAGTTGGAATTGCCACCTCTAAATACAGGTTTGGTACCATAATAACGAAAGCCACAAATGCACCATGGTTAAATTTTTAAATGGTTTCTTAGGCCTTTGTAACATTACCAACACTTTGATGTTATACTAAATTAACCTCCATAAAAGTAGGTCTGCTCTGGAGGAGAAAAAGTATTAGATGGATTTAAAGGTGTCTGAACTCCACTAACATTCAAGGACCCTCCAATGGCGGCATCCCCAGAAGAATTCGAAGAAATGATCCTTTCGTTTTTGGGAGAATGCGACTGAAAATACAAAAGAAAAATGGAAAACATTAACTAAGCTGTTCAAAACGTATACGGAAAAGGATATAGATAGACAATACAATTACCTTATCAATGTAGTTATCATGCACAAGCACATCACCTGCTACAAATGTCACAATAGTCGAGTTACTTAATAGAAAGTCAATGTTAACCCAATGATTTAAAATATTAAGTCCAGAATTGAAATTTCAATACAGATCCATATTTCAATAACCTCTATCAACATCAAATCATAAAAAAAAAGACCTAATTCAAATAACAGAAACCCTAGATACCCAAAATACTTTTTTTTTTTTTTTTTTAACAACAGTACGGGATCAAGGGGACTTAATCACCCATGCGTTCATCTCCCTGCAGTTGCATAACCCGCCCCCAACTGCTGGCCAGAGAAAACCCAGCCCAATCCGAAGGCATGGGCAGTAAAACCCCTCCTCCCCACTGCCCCGCAACGTGATGTGCGAAAGACACCTTTTTTTTTTTTGAACATCGATTGGGATCACCCGAGGGGAGGAAACCTCCCGTTGCGATCATCTTCTGTTTCGACTAAGGGTAATGGGCAACATTGTGTGCAATGATACAACCCATGTGAGTCGAACTCCTGACCTCCTACTTCCTACTAAGAGAGGCAGACCTACTACATAATCAAATCAACAGAACCTCACATTCACAGAATAAATTCACGATTGCATTCAATTAAAAAAAAAAAAAAAAAGTGAACATAACGATGAATAAATACATACCAACATGATGCAAGGGTAAATCAGAAATTGAAGGAGGTGAGACTCTATCTTTTCCCTGTTGACCTTTTTCTTCCATAAATACTTTGATTTATGATGACTATTATTAATCGGAAAAGCTTAAAATCAAATCTAAAAAATATAGTAATAACTTATAAAAAATTGATATTTTTATAATTGAAGAATTAAATTCGAAATACTCATATCGTCATGATAATCAGTATATAGTTAATTGTTACTGTATTTTATTATTATTCATGATTCATGAAAATTGAAGGATATATTAGGCCCATATATTAGATCGACAGGGTTTAAGGTGTTATAGATACAGATTTATTTGTATTATATTTATATTTATAATTATAATATTTATATGTAACACGTACTTGTGCGTCTTTGGGCCTATGAAACTTCCCCCTCTTTTACCTCATTTTTATATTAACTAGAAAAATACGGCCAATGCGGCGGAGTCTATCGTGTTCCATATTTATATTTAACGTAGTGTTATGTTTTACAGAATTTAAAACGCGTTGTTACGGGTATTTTTGAAAACACTTGGTTAGTACCTAGTATACCTAATCTACCACGAGTTTTTACACCGAAAAAATCTTGTAGAAGGGATCAGAACCATCGATATGAGATGGTTAGTTTTGGTTGTTTATTATACGTGTACGTATGTGATAAAAAGTAGTCCAGAATATTTAACGTTTTTTTGAAACAATTCGTTTTGTACGTAGCTAATTGCGTTCGTAAAATTATTCCGAGTTGAGCGGTGATGTCAAAAATTTAACTCGCAACGATCGGGAAGATAGGGCCCGTTAAAAAGTTGGGTGAAGTTTTTATTTTTATTTTTTTTATTATTATTATTATTATTTTTTTAAATTTGGGGTTTTACATTTTACCCTCTTCTTTTGGGGGTTGGAGTTGGGTTAAGTTTGAGGGGTGTGTTTGTTTTTTATTTTTATTTTTACCATGTTTTGAGTTGGGGACGATAAAGATTTCGACTCCATTTAATATATGGATATAAAATAATTTTTTCTTTATTTTTGTTCAATTTATCTAAACATAACTCAAGGGTTATGCTTAAAATATTAAGACTTGCATCAAATACTTGTAAAGTGTTAGTAATCACCATTGATAACCACATTAATAACTCTTATGTACCATCATATGTGCATCATTTTTTTTAAAGATAGCCTTTAAAGCTATCATCATTAGATAGATTCATTTTTTGTTTTATTACTTTACGTTTCTTATTTATTTTTGTTTACTGGTTTTTTTTTTGGTGTTCTTCTTCTGATATTTATTATTGACTTTCTTCTTCTAGTATTTATTATTGATATTTATCATATTATATTATATTTATTTATTTTATTCTCCGTATATCAATAGGTCAATGATATTCACCAGAATATTCAATGCATTCATCATGATGATACAACTATTTATTGCATAATTATGGTTGATGTAGTAAATTTAATAGTGAATATATCATTGGTCATAGCGATAAGATTCCTTTTTGTACATATTGATCGATATCAACGATAACCATTTTAAAATTTGGAAATTTGGCTTCTAAAAACACTCTAAAGAGGAAACATTATCAAAGCTATTCACTTTACTTTATACGTTTTGATAAATTAATCAACAACACATAATTCGAACAAGAGAGAAAAGTTGGATGAAGAGTATAGAAGTGTGCTGCTACATATAATATACCGTAAATTGAGTGATGAATTAAGAAATTTCCTTCGACTATTTTATTTTGTGAAAGTTAATAATGGGTCTCAGCGCATTAGATTTGTTGTTCGCATATACTTGCTAAAAATAGCAATTTAATTGATTAAAATTGGCTATTTTTACTTTTACCTGAATGTTAAAGAACATGTGATTTTTTTTTTATTTCTATTTAAATGTACTCTCTCATAGAGTCATAGTTACACAACAAAAATACTTAACTCTAGGGTGTTACACCTCACTTTATTTGTTGTCTTAAAATGGTTTTTATTTGTTTAAATGCGTACTGTTATATTTCAGTAGGCTTATAACTACCTTTAGTGGCCTGGTTCAATATATTCAAATTGAAAGAACCAATAAAAGAGAGATGTGTTGTAGAAGATATAGGAGAGAAAGAGGTTGAAGAGAGGTGTGATGTATTTAATGTATATGTGTGTTTTTGTAACTTACATTAAGCACATATATATAGTACAAATTTTACTATCCATATTTGACTAATTACCATCCATATTTAACTACTAAATTTACAACACTCCCCCTTAGATGGTAATTTTTTTTTAAAGAGCAATTAATACTGCCTCGTTAAAAACCTTGCTAAAGAAAATCCAGTGGGATAAAACTTTAGCTAAGGGAAAAAGAGTGCAGCATAGAGTTGACTCCCCCTCAAGTAGACAACGCTGAGTCGTCACATCTTTTGAACTTGCCTCATGCCAATATTGTGAACGTATGTTTTGAAAACAGCGATTGACAGTGCTTTGGTATAAAGATCAGCAGAATTGTTGATTGAACGTATCTCATTTTAATCTGGTTGTCTTTTACGAGATCTTGAGTATATGAGAAGAATCTGAGGTTTTTATCTGAAACTGCATCATCTAAATCTTTTATGTACAAGTTTGACCCTTGTGATTTGTCTACAGTCTCCTTCATGGTTTGCTCAAACTGTTGTTTCAATTCTTATTCCCTTTCAGTCTTTTTCTGAGCCTTACCAATATACCATTCTTTTCCATCAAACTTATGACCGTTAAGATTGTTTATAGCTTTAGCGCCTCGTCAGCATTTGTACTATGTAAGTTGTATTATCTTCATAGATAGTTGTTGGGCTTTTATAGCGTTCTAGTCCACAAGAATCAATAATGATTTGTATCATTGATCTTAACTAAAATCATTCCCGAGTAGCTTCATATAACGCAATCACTTCGGCATGATTTGATGATGTTGCAACAAGTGTTTGTTTTGAGAACGTCATGATATTGCGGTGCCTCCATTTAGGAATACATATCCAGTTTGAGATTTAGCTTTATGTAGATCAGATAAATAATCTGCATCTGTATAACCAAACAAATCTTGTTTCGAGTTGTTAGAATAAAATAATTATAAATCAGTAGTTCCCCAAAGGTATCAAACTATTTGTTTGATCCCATTCCAATGTCTTTTGGTAGGGGCTGAGCTGAACCTTGTCAACAAATTAACTGCAAAAGAAATGTCAGATCTTGTATAATTTGTAAGATACATAAGAGCCCCAATTGCACTAAAATATGGAACTTCTGAACCAAGAAGGTCTTCATGATCTTCTAGAGGATGAAATGGATTAGTATCAATATTAAGATCTAACAACCATATGAGTACTTAATGGTTTTTGTCTTGTCCATATTAAAATATTTTAAAATCTTTTCGGTATAAGTTGTTTGATGTATAAGTAAGTCATTAGTTATATGCTCAATATGTAAATCAACGTAATACTTGATTTTTTTTTATTTTAAAATCTTTCTTTAGAAGTTGAATGGCTTCATAGATTTCTTTATTTAAGATAATTGATATAAACAGCTATGATCACATCCGAACATTGTTTTTATAAAACACACGTGCAAATAAGTTTATATGTATACCCTTTTCTTATCAAGTAGTAATTTAATCGATTATACCACATACGTCCCGATTGTATAAACCCATTTAGAAATCTTTGTGATTTAATGGAATATATTCCCTTGGGTTTTGCATTAGATGCTTATGATACCTTAACCCTTCAGGTATATTCATATATATATCACTATTAAGTGATCCATACAGATAAGTAGTAACAACATCCATGGGATGCATTTAAATAACTACCAGGTTGATTAAGTATCTAATAAGTAATTATATTCATTATAGGAGGATAAGTTTTTCTCCTAATTCATTTCTGGTCTTTGTGGGAAATCTTTAGTTACAAGTCAAGTTTTGCCTTGTAACTTCATTTGCACATTTCTTTTCGGATAAAAATTCATTTGTATCCCATTGTTTCACATCTTTAAAAGTGATAACGATTGATCCAAAAACTTTTCTTTTATTGAGCGATTCTAATTCAGCTCGTATTGCTCCTTTCCGTTGAGTTCAATCACGTCTATTTTGATATTCAATGACAGATTTTGGTTCCAGATCATCATCTTTATTCATGATGTCATTGTAACATTATATGAAAATATCTCATCAAGATTTTTCATTTCATTTCAGTTTCATAATATTGCATAATTTATTGCAATTTATGTATTTACATTTATCAATATCCTCTGCAGAAGGAGTATTGATTTGTGGTTCTTCTTGAACACTTTCTTTTACCTCATTATCAGCTGATTTTCTTTTTCGAGCATTTTTATCTTTGGAACCAATTGGTCTCCCACGTTTCTGCCGTAGCAAAGACTCATAAGTGACATTATTGTCAGCTTTTGTAATTTCAATTCTAGCTGAAGCATTTACTGCTGGTATATATGATTTAGTCACTTATTTTTTGTATCTTTAAATGCATAAAGTAATTAATTTACAAGTTCTTGCATATGCATTATATTTGAACTTTATTTTCGCATTCTTTTGTGCGATGATCAATATTCCTTAATTGATGTTCACACCATGAAACATCATTTTATTTATATTTCATTTCTCCCCTTAATATAGGGAACAATGTTTCATTAAAGTGACAATCGACAAAACTTGCTGTAAAAACATCACCCGTCATGGGTTCAATATATCTTATGATTGAAGATGTTTCATATCTAACATATATTTCAATCCTTCTTTGAGGAACCATTTGTTGTGGTTGTTCAATTAAAAATACACTGCACAACCAAATGTTCTAAGATGAAAAATATTTGGTTTCCACCAAAATTAAGTTGGTAATGGAGAATATTTATAACTTGCACTTGATTTAATGCGAATTAATGTCACATCATGTAAATTTACATGTCCCCATATAAATATTGAGAGTTTTGTACTCATTTCTAATTGTCTAGTTATTAGCTATAAGCGTTTATCTATTGATTCAGCTAAACCAATTTTGTGTATGCACATGAGCAACTGGATGTTCAACAACAATCCTTGTAGACATATAATAATCATTAATAGCTTGAGATGTTAACTCACCAGCATTATCAAGTCTCATCCTTTTAATGGTGTAATCAGAATAATGTGTTCTTAATTTAATAATTTGTGCAAGAAACTATGCAAATGCCATATTATGGCTTGATAACACAAACATGAGACCATGCGTTAGATGCGTCTATTAGAAAAATGGTCCACATGATGGATGAATTGGTCCATATATATACCCTTGAATTCTTTCAAGAAACATTGGTGATTATTTCTCAATGTGCTTTTCATTAATCGCCATATGTGATTTTCATTAATCACCATATGTGTTTTTCGTTAATCACTATATGTGCTTTTCATTAATCACTATATGTGCTTTTCATTAATCACCATATGTGATTTTCATTAATCACCATATATGCTTTTCATCATATATCATTTTCACCATATGCGCTTTTCGTCATATGCACTTTTCATTATATGCGCTTTTAATTATATGCGATGCGCTTTTCATCATATGCGTTTTTTATCATATGCGCTTTTAATCATATGCGCTGCGCTTTTCATCATATGCGCTTTTTATCATATGCGCTTTTAATCCTATGCGCTGCGCTTTTCATCATATGCGCTTTTTATCATATGCGCTTTTCGGTGCTACATAGATATTTCTCATTTTCGATTATCATTGACTGATAATCATATCCATTATGATATATATCAGAGAAACTTAACAAATTTCTCTTTGATTTGGGAGAAAACAAGACATTGTTTACCAAAAAATTCGTACCATTTGGTAATATGAAATTTTGCCTTTTTCATTCCTTATATCAAGTTTGCAAGAGCTGATATAGTATTTATAATTCTTTCATTTGATTTAAATCAATGAAATATTTCTTAGATTTGATCATAGTGTGTATGTTACTACTATCTGCAATACATAGGTCTTTACCATTTAATTGATGTTGTATTTCAGCAGGATTCATACTAAAACTTCAAATAAGATAAGCAAATAATGAGTTATATTTCAGCAAGATAATCAAATTATATTACCTGCAAACAAGTTATAATCTGAAGTACATAAAAGATAACACTTAATAAAACATATGCGTTATGGTCTAAAACCATTTATTTATGAGTGATACATAAAAAAAACTAGGCATCTTAGAAAATTCAAACCATTCAAGTCTCAAGGTAGCTCAGGGTTAATTTAATCAAGATTTGTCAACAGATTCACTCTCGTTTTCTTTTCTTTTGGGACTTATTTGTAGAGCTAAACAAGATGTTCATGTATTCAAGAAATACTAGACTGATGATCCACGTTACCAGATCATTAATAAGAATCTCCGGAATTCTTATAAGAGCGTCTACTAATATCTTTAATTTTATTCTTTCATGGATCACCGTTATTATTATTATTATTATTTTTTTGATAATTAATATCGTATCTATCTTTGAGTATTTTCCATAATACACTTGGATTTTCGATCATATAATATGTAGATTCTAAGGACTCGTCAATATGTTTGCTAAGAAAAATACTTACTATTGCTTTCTCTTGTTCGGAATAATTGTTATTTTCATTCAGGGTTTCTAAAATACCGTTTGATTCGAGATGTTTTTCTACATTCATAACCCATGTTAAGTAGTTGTTCCCACTTGTTCTAAATGAGCAAATTTAAGCCTTTTCAAATTCGACATTTTCTTGATTAGTGACGTGTGCTTGCTTAGATAAACCTTGATTATACGGAGCACTTCGTGCTGATAACGTGTTATATTTCAGTAGGCTTATAACTACCTTTAGTGGCCTGGTTCAATATATTCAAATTGAAAGTACCAATAAAAGAGAGATGTGTTGTAGAAGATATAGGAGAGAAAGAGGTTGAAGAGAGGTGTGATGTATTTAATGTATATGTGTGTTTTTGTAACTTACATTATGCACATATATATAGTACAAATTTTACTATCCATATTTGACTAATTACCATCCATATTTAACTACTAAATTTACAACACGTACAACATTACTCAAGAGTTTGTGAACTTGAAACAGAATTATGTCTCCCAATCTGTTGTCGTTTTGTACGTTTAAAAAATCTAATCAAAGGAAGTGCTAAATTCGACGGTTGAAAAGAAAAGTAAAATAATTAATGATCACAATAAACAAATACAGTAAAACCTCTATAATTTAATACTCGACAAATTAATAACCTCGATAAAATTAATAATTTACCCGGTCCCAACTTGGGACCAATACAAATTTGGACCTCAATCGATAAAATAATAAGATAATAATTTTTTTGAAATCCCAATGTAATTATATTGGTCCCAGCGAAACTATAAATTAATAATTACTATTTTATTTCTAAAATCACAATATACATTGAACTTCACAAGTTCATTAATGTGTATATGTACATAAATGAGAATTTTGAAGGTTATTGTTTGTGTTTTATTCAAATAGGTAAAGTGAACGGACATGATAATTTTTAATGACGATACATTAATTTGAGACATGCTCACAAATATAAGCCAATTCTTTAAATTGATAATTTATTAATTTATCGATATAATAATATCTCGCTATATTAATAAAATATCTCGGTCCCAACATTATTAATTTATAGAGGTTTTACTGTACGTCATTATTGCAACAAGTATACAAAAGGGTAGAAAACAAAAACACTTGATTATAATTAGAAAGCGGAAAAAACTATACAAAACAACTTGGCATGTTTTACAAGTTATTTATCCATGGTATTTCATATCAAGAGTTGTAATCACTTGCATCCATAAATTTGCTTGAAAACAAAGGGACCAATGAGAACGCGACATGTGGCGCGAAAATCACATGTGATTGGAAAAAAAATTCGAAATTTTTTTTTTTTTAAATTTTTTTTCGAAATTTTTTTTTTTTCGAATTTTTTTCTTTCGAAATTTTATTTTTTAAAAATCATATGTGATTATGCATGTCAATCACATGTGATTGTAAACCCAATCACATGTGATTATGCATGGCAAATCCAATCACATGTGATTGTACAATTTAATCACATGTGATTGTGCAGGTAAATCACGTGTGATTGTAAAAAAAAAATTTTAAAAAAAAAAATTTTAAGAAAAATTTCGAAAACATTTTTTTTTGAATTTTTTTTCAATCACATGTGATTTTCGCGACACATGTCGCGCTCTCATTGGTCCCTTGAATCTCAACTTAATTTATGGACTTAAATGAATATTCCTCTTCATATCAAATACAAACCTTTATTCCATACACAAAGGAAACCAGAGTAAAAATATTCGCCCTACGGAGTAACCAGATCTGGGAAACCTTATCACTTTTCAGAGAAGAAACCATTTTCAAGCTTTATGTGGGTAAAGCCGAATAGGAAGACCCTTGGCTGGGCTGGGCATCGGGTTAACAACAATCTGTTCATCGAGAATCATTTTTTCCCATTTAAATTTTGTCATGAGATGATGCATAAATACTAGTATTTCTAGTCGAGCGTATTCTTTTCCGGGACACATTCGTGGTCCTCCTCCAAATGGCACAAACGTGTATGGTGCCGGTCCACGACCCTCAAATCTTGATGGGTCAAATTTCTGAGGTTCGGGGAAGAACTCGGGGTTCTTATGGGTTGAGTTTGCACTCCAATATAACTACACAAAGTATTTGAAAGTTTATTAGGAACATAGTTGGGTTTTTTTTTTTCCGGCGAAAAAACGAATACTCATATGAAAACGAGGTCGTTTTCCACAGGAAACGCTCTCAACGGAAAATACAAAAGGACATGGGAGAATGTGGGAGCTCGTGCCTAGAAACATAGTTGGATAGCAGGTTATAACTACACAAATTAAATGTTGGTTTTTTTAACCATTTGAGTAAATTACCTTCCAGCCCTTGGGGATAGAATAACCATTGTACATAAAATCAGTTGTAGCTTCTCTAAAAGCACCTTGAAGTGGTGGTGCTAATCTAAGAACTTCACAAGCAACATTCCATGAATATTTCATCTTTGATAGATCCTCCCAATTCAATAGTTCTCCTGATGCTTTAGATTTTAAAACTTCCATTTGTTCTGCATTCATTTACATGTGTTTATATATTATTAGCAAATATCATAGATTAATATTGCTATATATTAATTTGAGTCGCATTTATTAATTTTTGAATTTTGTAAACCGACACCCCTTAAAGCACGCTTAAAACACTTGTATATAGCAGTTGGTTATTAACTTTATGGTGAATGGTGACGATTAACTGAGTGTACAAGTGTTTTATGCATGTTAACGTCAGTCCTGAAGTGTCGTTAGCAAATTCCTTAAATATTTATGTTCAGTTAAAATCATTTACCTTTGTAAACACCTTCATAAATCTCAGGCAATTCAGCAAGATACTTAACGATAAAAGCGCAAGCCGAGCTTGCTGTATCATGACCACCTATCAACAACCCTAAGATCTTATCCGCGATATCATATTCGGCCATAAACTTGCCGTCTTCATCACTAAATAAAAGCATGTGTGACAATATGTCTTGTGTTGGTGTTGCTTTTCCTTCATCCAAATCAATTTTCCGTTGTTTTACAATAGCTACGAGTTCTTTTCTAATAAAGTTGGCAGCATTAATCCCTCTCCGAAAAGGCGTCCCAAGAAGATCAATTGGGATCGAAAGAAGGCCCGTAGCGATGCTTTCAAACGGGCCAGATAAGTATTTCACTCTTTCAGGTTCATCAATACTAATAAAGATCTTGCAAGCAAGCCAAAAAGTGAAGTTTTTGGTAAGTTCATATGTCACAATTTCATCTTTCCCATTCCAACCATTAGCAAAATGTTGTTGTGTCACGACGTCCATAATAGGGACATAACGATGCAAAGCTTCGGGCTTAAAGAAATTTGGAAGCATTTTTCTCATTTTAATGGCTTCTATTTTTGAGGTTTTATCGGATGAAGGGAAGATTTTGTCGACCGATGAAGGCCACCATCCTTGTACAAGTTTGTTTTCGTTTGAGAATAAGAACTTGTTACCTTGAGCACCACAAAAGACGGCAGCGTCTTCTAGCATGAGAGACGTTCTAAATACGATAGGTGAAAACTTTGACATGCGGTCGAATATGAACTTTTCGGGATGACCTTTCCATCCGGTGGCAAGAAACTCGATACTTTCTCCGATTATGGGCCAGCCGGTTCTACCGGGTGGAAGTACTTTCACATCTTGTGTTGATTTGGATTTGTAAATCAAAAAATGAAGTGTAAAAGAAACAAGAAGAACAAAAATGGATACAAGAGATGCATAAAAGATATCCATTATGCAAGTTTTACACTTTTACACAAAAAGTTGCAATTTTTATTTGTTATGACATAGAATGAAAACCAATAGCAATATATAAAAGAGAGAGTGTGTGCATGAGAACGATCATGGTGAAGATCCCAAAAGGTAAAAATATGCTTGATTTGAACTTAGATGGGAGATAGAGGACAAAATAGTGTATCTTTAAATGAAAATGTTGACCATAAAATTTGATGCATCACATAAAATGTCTTGAAGCATAATACATTGTGAAATAACCATGATTTGTTTTCTATTATATCTAGACTGGCTGATTATGTATTTGTTTCTAGTCTAGTGATGGTGATGTATGGTATATATTCATTATTATAGAATTAATTTAGTCACTCTTGTTAACATTCCCTCGGTTATCAAAAAAAAAAAAAAAAAGTTAGTCCTGTTAACTATACTAAATCCATGTTTTTCTAACATCATAAAACAAAACTTGGTATAAAGCTGCCATATAAAGGATATACTATTAGAGTACTTTGTACTTCAAAAAAAAGATTGATTTCAAAGCATTCAAATCTTATGGTTTTTGGTCGTTAAATGATGAGAAAATCATCGGTTTCGCCAATTTGTTCCTATAAACGTAAAGTAGAAGCTCATTAACCCTTAACCCTTATATACTAAAAAGGGTGGGGAAGTGTGTCGTTTGACACCCATCCCCCTTCAAAATCCGGTCAAAACGACAATGACCAAAAATCCCACACAAAAACTCCAAAATACCCCCTCAACTATAACCAACTTACAAAAACTACCCCAAACTTCAGGGGTTAAAATAGAAATTTTCTCGACTAAAATAAAAACTCCACTCAACCACTTCGACTTCGACAGCCCGTATCTTCCTTCTCGCCCCGAGTTAAATTTCACCGACCACACCGTTAAACTCGAAATAATTTTATGAACAAAACGAAACTAGGTACGTTCAAAACAGACACTTTTTGAAAAACGCTAAACACGACAGCCCGTATCTTCCGCTCGCAGCGAGTTAAATTTTTTCTCCAGCAGCGTCATACTCGAAATAATTTTATGAACAAAACGAAAAAAGTGCATTCGAAACGGACACTTTTTAAAAAACACTAAACACAACGACAGCCCGTATCTTCCTGCTCGTCGCGAGTTAAATATTTTCGCCATCACCGTTAGACTCGAAATACTTTTATCAACAAAACGAAACTAACTACGTTCGAACCCGACAGTTTTTAAAAAACACTAAAGACGACAACACCTAAAACGGCGGTTAACACACATGGGCCGTTTTCCCTTGTGTAAATACATAAAGCTATGTTTAATATGAATCTGCAGGCCGGAAGCCCCCGCCGCATCGCGCGGGCCGGACCCGGACTAGTTACAGCTATAAACGAACCTATATTAAAACACATTCATATTTCAGTACAACAGGTGCAAACAGACCGAAAATCTAACAAATACAAAACTGATACACGCAAAATTGAAATTTTGACTGATGAGAATTGTTTTGCATTGTATATAAAAGTACGAAACTTAACAGCAAACTTTCAGATTACAAAGACGGTTACAGCTCAAATGTTTGGTTCTAGCACAATCACAAGCAAATGTAAGATAACGGGTACATACTACATAATGATTCAAGCTCATATTTCAGATTGTATCGTGGTTGTCAGAGCAAATTGTGTATTTTTCTGAAAGTACTTGAAGAACATATGGTTACACGTCAGCCATGGACATTATTTGACGAGCAAGACCTGGATCTTGTTGCAGAAGTTCCCGAAAGTTAGCTTCCACTTCGGCCAACTGTTTCTCTAGGTACTCTTTTGAGGTCTGTTAAATTTCAATGTAGCTCGGGTGAATACTACATTTTTGAGGTCTGTTAAGATAACGGGTACATACTACATAAGGACTTATAGGTGGCAAAATAGACAGCTCGGGTGGATTGGATAACAAGTTGATACAGGTAATGTTTGGTAGAGGTCTGATCAAGATGGGTCAACGGTTAACCTAAAATCAGTCAAAGCAGGCCACAACTCGGGATTACTTGGAAAATCGGTCAAAACTCGGGATTACTCATAAATCTAGAAATCGATCAAAGTCAAACTTGATCAACATCCGAGTACTCCTCAAGTTGCAGAGTGCTCCCTAAATAGTTCCAACCGAGTACTCCCTCGTGTAGTGAGTATTGCAACCTTGCTTAAAAGATTTTGATAATTAGGTTACTTATAATCACCATAGAAAAGAGAATTAGTGAGCATCAGATCTAATTACCCTATCTCTTGAAGATGGGTGTTATTATGCTCGTCTAAATCTTATGATACTAGTTTGATCAACTTTTTATATCATCATTCATAATCATAATATATTTGTCAAGGACCTAATAAAGGATCAAACCTGCAAAGAGGCAATTGCAGTTTCACTATCCTTAAGCTTCTTTTCTTGTTCATTCATTAAGAGCGATTTTGGCTCTAAGATGAACCTGGTCATATACAAAAAATCTTTTAATTAATAACAAGAAAGTACTGAGAGGACTAATAGACAGAAAAAAACCCAATGAGACATCAATGAAATTTCTTTTGCAACAAACTTTAAAACTACAAAAGTAGTTTACCAATTCAAAGCACGTGTTACTCTCAATATTACTATAAATAGATACTTAGGGTGGATTCAAACGCTTTTGTAAATGGTTTCTCAATAGCTCACTATATAACATCATTTCATGGACTAGTTGTTAAATAATAAATATTGATATGCACATTTAAAATGTAGTTAAGTGCTTAAACATTGAAAACTGCAGAAGGATGAAAATTTGTGATTGGGAAATTGGGATCTTAAGTAAGTTGGTGCAGTTTGAACAACATCATAATACTCGGTTGTTTTCATATGAAGAACAGCATCGTGATAGATGTGTAAAGGTTATCCAGTACTCACGTTCTCCCTACAAAACAAAAAATAGTATGAAATCAATTAATACAAAATTTGAGAAGTAGGAGACAATCAACAATTACATCAACTGATGACGAATAAGCTTTGTGTGGTTAAAACTTATTACCTATAGATTTGTAAGTGTTTGTGTCATCAGATAGCTGTTGCAGTTCCTCCAAAGTTAGATAAGCACGCTTCTTTTCACTTTCTTTGTTTCGCATCTGGTTTTGAACCTAAAAGACAAACAATTATTATTACGTTTATTAAAAAAATGTCTTCAACGATTTATCATTTATATCAACCAGATTGTAGAAAGAGTACTAAAAGATATAGAAAAGAAAACAGAGCCAGAGCACATACAAATATGCTATCTAATTATTTTAATGATGCCAAAATCTTAAACATGATTTATGATATGCGTTGATAGCCACCAACGTCGAAATCATCATCATTCAATGATCTAGTCACCAATTTCATTTGCATCTATACAAAAACATATCTCTATCTTCAAAAACTAGAACATTACAATCATTATCGCATGTTTTACTGTGATCATGTTAGATAATACATTCTTTTCTCAACTTCACAACTATTTTTTTTATAATAGCAGTTCGGGATCACCCAGGGGACTAAACCACCCAAGCGTTCATCTCCCGCAGTTGCATAACCCGCCCCCAAGGCCAATCCGAGGGCATGGGCGGTAAACCTAATATATGAAATTAAAAATTCTTTACAGTGGATACAAATAACCATTTATCATCAAGCTATCTGACTATTAAATGTGAAATGAATTGAAATTATAATAATAATAATTTTGAGATGTGATCTAACTTGCTCCAATATTACATAATTAGAAATATTATCCAAATTTCTGATCTCCATTAAGAAACCATAACAAATAGTTCTGAAAAAGCATACATAAATGATAAATCATATATGTAAGTACAAAATTAACTTAAAAATCAACCTGTTTCAATTTAGCAGTTGTTTCAAACATGCGACCTTGAATCTCAACAAACGCCTAATAACACGAAATTAAAATCAACGATTAGTAAACGCAAAATATAAAAGTATGCAGACATACAGATAATATAATAAATCACTTATATAAAAGATGTAGATAGAAGAATAAAGATTACAGTTTTGTTTGCTTCATCTGCCATTTTTTAAAAAATAAATTGATAAACCCTAACGCAGTGAGTGAGACTGTTTGCTTGATTCGTTAAACTTGATCGATGTGTTCGCTGCAATAATTTTGAACCCTTGTAGTTAGCACTAGAGAGTCAATTTCATATTTACCCCACATACACTTATAAATTACATATATACCCAATCATGCATTAAAATTATTACGAGTATATTTTATGTATTGAAAAGTTGTATTTTGAGAAATATGTAAATTATGAGTTTAGTAACACAAACGTGCAAATTTACCCCCAATTAGATTTTTTAGATCATCTTAATTTGACTAATATGTTTACATAGACAATTTTTAACACTGACGTGGAGTGAGATTTTATACTTTTTAGAAGATGAAGAAAAATCTAACTAGTATTAAATTTGAAGGGTCTGTTATGAGGCGTGTGTCAAATTTTAGTGTTAAATTCTTGTAGAAATAATTTTGAGTGATAGTGTTAAATTATGATTGAAAATTGAGTGTAAATAAATAAATTAATACTCCGTAATAGATATATGTATATGTTACATTTTTATTGGATAATTAAAATTAATATCAAACGCCTTCAATGTTGTGTTACAAATGCAACTAACGCCATCATGGCATTGGATTTCAAGCCCCACAACAGATTTGATAGGCGTTAAAAACACAAAGGAGGATTTGAACCCCCTTTTTCACGCCTGTAACATACAGTCTTATTTATTGGTTTTGTACAATTCAAGGTTTTTTTTACCCTTTTTTGTTAAAATAAAAGTGCCCAGTTTTCCCCCTAACTTGTTGTACGTAATAATAGTTTTTTTAGAACATCAAATACATACACCCATTTTTATTCAAAATGGGACTCGAGTTAATAACTCAAGGTTGATGAGACTTCTTGTACCGTTTAGTTAGAAAACCTTTAACTTTTCTTTTCACAATCAGTGAAACATAAACTGTCTTTTAAAACATAGCTCTTCAAAATTATGAATGGTTACTAGTGAGTAGTGAAAAAAAGTTGCTATAAAACTTACTTTATTTTGACGTACAACTAGTAATGCAAATGAACAACGTGGGTCTGATTTTTCTAGCGCTGAAGGATCCACCTTTAATAATTTTATTGGCGATTGTGGGTTAATTGATCTTCCTATCGGTGGGAGAAAGTATACGTGGATGAATACACCCAGGACTAAAATGTCAAAGTTGGACAGATTCTTGGTAGCATCAGATGTAGAGTTTTTTTTTTTTTTTTTTTTTTTTTTAGAACGGCTTGTTAGTGGTTAGACTCGACTCACGCATTTCCAGGAGGAACCCCTGGCCCATAAACCCTTCCGAAGAGCGGGCGGAATCCAGAAGTAAACCCCCTGTGTGGGATTCGAACCTGAGACCTCCCGGAGGCTCAGGCCTGGTACCGTTGAAGCAAAGCTACGTTGGTGGTAGCATCAGATGTAGTAGATATGATGTCTGATGTGAAAGTAAAGGCGCTTGCAAGGGGCTGGTCTGATCATATGTACAACAAAATAGGACCAACATAATATATGAACTCGGACATTAAAATGTAATTAGTCTGCATTGACTCAAAATAAATGACAATATTCTATCCATATAGTTTTGCCCAAATAAAACAACTACCGGTATACACCATTACAACATCACCCAAGAGGGCTGACGAAATAGAAACGTGATACACTAGTGTCGTAAAGATGAACCCTTTGGTATCAATGAATATAATCCATCCTACACCACCCCTAACCTTATGAGGTGATATATCATGTTTTAGCGAAACTGAGATAAACGTACAAAAGCCGACTCACAGATAAAGAGAATTTGCAAACATAATGCCTCGGCGCAGGCTATCACTAGCTGCACCAAACTTCTCTTCTAAACCAGCTTCTCCAACGGCATGAGCAGCAGCACGCAACTGTAACACAGGGTCAAATTAGGTTGGTTCGGTTAGCACAATTTAGTTTTTATTAAAAATATATATAATATTATGTAGTATGTATTAGTATATATGTATCAACCAAATCAAATAGTTATTATAAGCACAAATCAACTTGCCTGATTTAGAAACTCATCAAGCCTTCTAGCAAGTCTAATAATACTCCCTTCAAAGATATCCGTCATTTGTATAACTTCAGAAAAAGATGCTCCCTGAAAAAATATAAAGTACCATTTATGACATCAGATATGACATCACAAAAACACTTATTCATTAGCAGAGTTGGAAGGAAGTGTCTTACTTTTGACCAACAGTATATGACATCCATCAAGAACGGTCTGACTACAGCCTCCACATACTCATCAACATTAACTTCCAACTTGCATTCATGTTGTATCTGCACATATAACATATTATTATTAAATATTAATATTAATGCTTTAATCTTTTATCAACAACTCCTTTATGTCGAGGGCAGTAACGTAATTTCACCTCTGCTATTCTACGTGCACTGTCTTGAAGCTGTTGCAACGGTTTATTAAGTTCCTGTCTTAATTGTATCTGCTCACTTGATTTATCTCCTGGAATAAAGCAACTTGCAAGTGCTGCAATTTGATGATGATCGAGATCATTGAATGTACCTAATCAATAAGAATAAAAAAGCATTATCAGAATCTTCTAAACATTGAATATCAAACAATAATATGTAATTTTACCATTGAACATTAATTCAGTGACTAATAGTTCGTCTCCAGTGTCAATCAAGCATGCTGCACGGCCCTTCACTTGCACTATTCCTTCAGAATCGATATGTCCGAGTTTCTTTAACACCCGTGACCGGTTTTTAAGCTCATCACGAAATTTTTGAAGCTGCATGAAATTATTTTAATACTCAAATATACTACAACTGTAAAAACGTAGAGCAGTAAAGAAATATGACTTACCTGTGATTCACGCATCTTTGTTTTCAACTGTTGAATTTCATGATTCACTTCTGCTTTCCTCTTGAAGCATTGAATCTGATTTTCATCTTGAGACTGAATTAAAAAATAAGTTTGAGAGCAGAAAGTGAATACAGTTTACTATTTAGGTCAAAGCAATGCATATATAATATATATAAAGAAAAAAGAGAGAGAGAAAAAAAAAAAAAAAAAAAAAGAGAGATAAGCTATTGTTAAAACCTTGTTTAATGGGTGTGAAAACAGTTGTTGTTCAAGTTTCTCAATCTGATCTACCAATTCAACAAACTCAGGTTCTTCTATTCCCATATCCTGCCAAAAACAAATTATTATAATTTTAAACAAAATACCCTGTAAAAAAAACAAAATTTCCACAACACACATACAAAAAACAGACTAAAACTTTCATATAAAGAAGCTCATGTATACCTTGACGGGATTTAGTTTTGGAAGACCTTGAGGGAAACGTTTTTCGAGCTCTTGTACTGCGAGTAGTACACTTTGTCGTGCTTCCATTGGACGAAGATCAGAAGGAATTGATATTCTGAGCTTGCTCAAAGCTGATATCAAAGGCAATTGAACAGGAACCTGTAAAAGGATTTAACATACATCACATATTTATCTCTTGCAGATTAAAGTCAAAAGGTCAACCTTAAAAAAAGATCAATAAAAAGTCAAAACTCACCACATGCATTTCACCTTTCTGACCAGAACGTGGCGGGCATGGCCTAGGGCGAGAACCACTGTCACTTGAACCAATAGAACAATGAAGTAAAGTGTCAACTATATAGCTACTACCACGTGATGTAGGGGGTAACGAGCCGAGCGGTGGGGCCGGTTTTTTCACCACATTCACAACCACTCCCCATCCCCAATCAGTTCCAGCTTCTCTAACCTTCACCTGTGTTGAGTAAACACTAAATGCATAACCAAGATATGGATACAAATATCACCCGTTATGAGTGCAAAGAGTTGGTCTTAACAGGCTCAACACCCCACATTTCAAACCATACAAATTGCTTGTAGAAACAAAAAAAGATCTACCACGACATGGAATTTAATGAACATCATAATAAAAATGCAAACCAAAACATCAATCTCACCACGTACCAGTCTACCAGGTAAAAGAAAATATAATGCTCTCTCGGGCCTTGTTATTTCTGCCATCATCTTCTTCTCAAGTTCAGAAATTTCAAGCTTAAGCTTATGAAATTCAGCAACATCGGCCTAAAACACAATATAGAAACGGCACACTCATTACACAATGAAAAGAGAAAACCATTTTCAATCAAATTTAACCCTTACCTCTCCAGAGGCATCAAGCTTAGCTACTTCCTCTTCTAGGTTGGCAACCTTTTTACCTATATCAGGTAAAGTCTGAAAATTGAGATAAAAAGACTGTTAAAACCTGGAATATGAAAAAAAAAAAAAAAAAAAAAAAAAAAAAAAAAAAAAAAAAAAAAAACCAGCAGCAGCAACAACAACAACAACAAAAAAAGAAAAAAAAGAAAGAAAAAAAAAGAAACCAAGTCAGATAGCAGTGAGGCCAGAAGAAACCTTTTCATACTGAAACTGGTGAAAAGAATTCTTGATAACATGCTCGGCTGTAAATTGACCCTCGGCCCGTCTCATTAGGTTCAATATTGAGTAATAGCTTAGCCTAAAAGTACTGACCAATGGAGCTGGTTTCCCTAAGACCATGTCCTTGAGAGTATTCATCTCCATCTGAATTATAAATTTTTTATTAATAATTATTATTTATGAAGTATCAATTAGCATGTTTTAGTTGATACCTGTTCATCAATCATTATAATACAAATACCACGTTCATCTTTACCACGACGTCCAGCTCTTCCACTCATCTATAAGTAAGAAAAAAGACACAAATATGCAATAAGAAACTAACTGCAAGAAAATTGCACATATTAATCAATTATAATTTATAATAATAAATGATACTCACCTGAATATACTCACCGGATCCTACATACCGATGACTGTCTCCATCCCATTTCCTAACACTAGTAAAAACAACAGTTTTTGCAGGCATGTTCAACCCCATAGCAAACTGTAACACATTTACGCCAATCAAACCATACTAATCAGACACAAAACTATTGCTAAAGACAACCAAGAATGTGAAATCTTACCGTTTCTGTGGCAAAAAGTGCTTTTACAAGGCCTTCTTGGAATAAAAGTTCAACAAGTTCCTTAATAATTGGGAGAAGGCCGGAATGATGAACAGCAATGCCTCGTTGTAGTAAAGGCAACATCAATTCAATTGCTGGCAGATTTCTATCTTCTTCACTCAGGCATAATATGGCATTTTTAAAGACATTTTCGACCATTTCTTTCTCTTCAGGTGTATTAAAATCAAGTTTGGTCATTAACGTAGCATGCTGTTCACACTCTCTTCTGCTAAAACTGAAGATTATAACTGGTTGAAATTTTCTTTCCATGATCATCTGAAATATACAAAAACATTCTTTGACAGCTAAGAAACTGCTTATAGCCAAAAAAAAAAAAAAAAAAAAAAAAAAAAGGAAAAAGAACATAGTAGAGAATCCACAGAGAGTCATAAGATCAATATCTATCATTTCCATTAGAGGTGGTAATATCAAATAGGTTAAAAAGCCAAATTGGGTTCTGCATAATCTCAAATAGGTCAAAAAGCCAAAAAGAAAATGGGTTAGAAGTTTCTAAAAGTCACCCTACTACACCGCACTAGTCATAGGTTTAACTTATCATTGTAACAATAATCTTTAATGATAAAAATTATTAGTTAACACATCAGTAATTTTTACTTTTGTTGAAAGTTGCCACAAAGTCAATGCAACTCAACCCAACCCATTCTTTTATTGCCAGTACTGAAAATGAGCCATTTCAACCTAAACCCAATACCCAACCTGCCTATCTTGCCAAAACAAATAACAGCCGACAGAAAATCTACCAAGTATATAAAAATAAGATAGAACGATTCACCTTGACAATTTTGTATATATCAGATCCACCAGAAGCATTACCACCTTTAGCGATTCTCCCACTTGGTTTACTAGTTGTGGCTAAATTCTGCTTAGTGAAAGTGTCTTGCAATTTCAAGAAATTATCTTCTCTAAACTGCTCATTCTCGTCCACAACAAGATACAATCCGGACCCACCTATGGGAAATACATAATGTTGCAAAGGTGTGGGCCTAAAATCAGTGTAGACCACATGACAAGGCTGTTTATGTATGTTACAAATCCATTCAGCAAACTCAGTAGCATTCGACATGGTTGCGGAAAGAAAAACCATCTTAATAGCTGGAGGTAAAAATATAATACTTTCTTCCCAAACTACCCCTCGTTCACGATCCTTCATATAGTGAATCTCATCAAATATAACCCATGCAACTTCTTTTAAGACTTCAGATCCTCTGTAAAGCATGCCCCTAAGAATCTCGGTTGTCATAACCAAACAACTAGCATTTGGAGAGAGTGTGACATCACCTGTCATCAACCCGACATCAGAAAACTCCTGACTCAGTTCTCTATATTTCTGATTACTCAATGCTTTCAATGGAGATGTATAAATGACCCTTTGCTTGTCTCTAAAAGCCATAGCAATTGCATACTCTGCAACAGCAGTTTTCCCAGCTGATGTATGTGCTGATACTAAAACCGATTCTTTCCTCTCCAAACACGACACCGATATTCGCTGAAATGGGTCGAGAACGAACGGGTAGGTTTTAGCCATTGTCCCATTAAAAACAGGATCCGACAATGTCCCATGGATAGCTTCATCTTTACTGGCAACATATCCACTTGGAACTGCAACCTCGTGTACACAAGTTCGTGCCACAGTTCGTTGCTTCTTTGTATCCGATTCTTGATTCTTATTAGTTTCAGCATCCACCGCCTCCGAACTTTCTTCTGGCACCTTTCTTTTTTCACCATTTGTAGTAGAATTCTCCATCTCTTGATCTGCAATAATTCCAGGTACAAACCTGAATTATATAAGTTGACTGATAGAGCTTATAAAAGACTATGTCAAACAGAATACATACACAAACTGAAATAAACTAGCAGAAACTACCACACAAATCATACAACTCTGAAAATGCAGGATATATATCTCTTCAAAACAACATATGTAGTAGCTATATTGAGATATAAATCTAGGTTATCCAACTATAATATAGACAGCAAATGGTATATCAACAAGTGACTGTATTTTAATGTATATACTCCTACTTATTGTGCTATGTTCATTTGATTTCTGGCATTATAAACTTCCAGTATTTACCACATACAGATAACAGCATATGATATATAACATCATTTTAATTTTATCAGATCTTTTATCTTCATTTCAATCGAACACTAACTAAACCATATTGTTCCTTTTTTTCTGCAATTTCAGGTTGTATAAGGTTGATTGATAAAATCGTAAAAAAAAATATGTCAGACTGCCATTATTATATATACATACACACAATACATATACAAAGTCGCTACATAAATTAAATAAACAGTACTAAAATAGAACAATCATTCTATTGAAACAAACTCTTGTGAAACCTAATTTATCAGCATTAAGGTTTAATATTGTGTCAGAAAATCAACAATACATAGAAGATAGTAACAAATAATGAAGAACGTATAGATTGAGCAGACTACCTTGGCTACAGAATGGCCGAATCGTTGAATCAAAATTTGCTAAAACCCTAAACCTTTTTAAAGAATGAATTTGCCGAAAAAAAGGCACGAAATTTTTTGACCTAATTTGTAAAATGCGGAGCAATATTAAGTCCTCCCCTCCCGGGTTCCTGTTTCTATTGTCCCGTTCTAAAATACGCTTTTAACCCTTAATTTTTTAAACCTACGTACAAAAAAAATATGATTACGATTATTTATTTTTATTTGACCAACTTTTCACCATTATTTTTATTTATTTTTTAAAAAAAAATCATTATCTTACGCTTTTGCCCTCTATCTTTTACTCATCTTTAAAATTTTGATCTAATTTGTATAATACGGAGGAGTCAGGAATATTCATTTGAATATATAAATTAAGTTGAGATTCAAGGAACTAATGAGAGTTCGACATGTGGCGCGAAAATTAAATATGATTGAATAAAATTAAAAAAAAAGAAATTTCAAATTTTTTTTTTAGATTTTTTTCGAAACTTTTTTTTATTTTATTTTTACAATCACATGTAATTTACCTGCACAATCACATGTGATTGAATTGTACAATCACATGTGATTGGATTTGACATGCATAATCACATGTGATTTTCACGCCACATGTCACGCTCTCATTGGTTCTTGGATTTCAAGCAAATGAATGGATGCAAGGGATTACAACTCAAATCAAACTATCTTTATATAAAAATCTCAATATTATATGTATCACCAGCTGTGTTGTTTGAATCCTTGTTGTTTCCTTCATTTTTGTATGAAGACTTTTATTTAAATTTTTATGTTATTTGGTTCCGTGCTAGGACCCTGGTTGAGTCTGTCATCCAAGGACACCATTACTAGCAACAAGCCGTTGGTTAGTGTTTGATCACTCGTGCTCCATATTTTCGTTGCACAGCATATTTGATCACATATGAAATGCATTTATTTGTTGTAAATTTTGCTTTATGACTTGTACCCGTAAATAATTAATTAATTTAGTGAGTGTGAGAAAGTGTGTGATGGGTGTGTCATGGTGGTTAGCAGTTAGTCTTTGGCTAGTGATGAGAAGAAGGTGCTGATGCGGCGCTGATCTGGCAGTCCGTCCTGGGATAACACTACGTCATGGTTAAGAGTCCTCTAACTAATGTGACGAAAAATGTAACTTGTTCCGCACCTCATCAATAATGTTTTAACAAGTCGCACAAACTTTATATCGTACATGTAATATGAGATCACTCTTATAACTTGCAAATTGATATCATAACACCTGTTTAATGACATGATAGAAAACATTGCATCTTAGATGAATGTGAAAATTACCAGTTACATGTGCATGAAGACATTTGATACAGACAATATAAACTTTGACTATCTTATTAAATATTTCCATGCACACTAACCTATAACTAATTAACAATCTATATCTATAGACTATTTGTAAGAAAGGTTTAGAAGAGACTGAGCAAGTCTACACTTTCTATATGTACATTCGTATGATGACCTTTTGTACTAATCGACACATAAATTATCTGCAATAATCAAAGTGTCTAGACGAGATAAGTTACGAACACGAATCCATGTCTAGCTAACAAGATTTTCATCTAGGTTAAAAGTCGGAGATAGCATCTTTACACTTTTCCACCACCCGAACTGCTGCAAGTTTGATTCTGAAGAACATTATTCCCTCCAAAATCTCCATCTAAGCTCATCTGCTGCACTTCTTGAGGTGACAAGATTTTAATGCAGCGTACGCAGCTTACAAATTCCCTGGAATGCATATACAGAAGCCATAGATCAGACATTAATATTTAATATTTATTTAATATTAGTATACTTCGTAATATGATAATGAAAATGGCAATGTTCCTAGAGGTGGAAAAATGGGTTGAATCGGGAATAATATATGTGCACAGATTAAGTAGATTGTGGACTTACTCCCACGGGTCATCCCCAACAAGAAGAACGTCGTTCTCATGATCCACATACACAAGTTTCCAACCGATTCTTTGTCGATCCTCCAGTTGACCCTCGATACCAAACCTTCGCGCAAGGTCTTGTTTTAACTCGTCATATCCTGAATACGCAGTAATATCAATAGATCTTCCAACTGCTCCTCGTTTGTAGACCTACATGTACCAAATAAAATATTAAATTCTAAAACCCACAATACACGGTGGCAAAATGGGTAGGACCCAGAATACTTCCAAAATAGGGAAGACCCGGTATATAACTAGTTCGTGAAATAACATTATAAATTTATAGTTTTTCAAAGATGATTAAAAAGATTTATTCTTTCATGCATAAAAACAAAGTTTGGGTAATTGTGGTCGTTTTTTTGGTTGTCCTGTTTTTTTAAACAGCCAACTTTATCAAAACGCTCACGCTAACAAGCAGCTAGCAGAGATAAAAAGAACAATAAGCATGACCCAAATCGACCAAGATGGGTTGGAACAACCACAACTAGTACAATTATAGTAAGTAGTTAATAACATCAAACCTTGGTATAAGTCCGCAATCGTTGAAAATGTTGACGTGGTGGGGCCCAGACACCATTATTTAATAAGCTTCCATCGTTTATGGTCGAGTCAATTGAGTTGATAGTCATATCTGGAACACCAAATGACTGAGATACCATCGATGAAGAGAGTTCCGGTTGAGTATCCTTAGTCGGGTTTTCGTAACTCGAAATCAAGCCTCCTGCTGAGCTGGCATTGTTCTGGAAATCTTTATCGGGTCCAATCACTCCGTTTGTGATTAAAAGGTCGGGAATCATTGACGACATATCGAGACGGTTGTCTATGTTAACCCCAAACGGAATACTATTTATGGGATTATCTTGAACTTCCCCAATTGAGTTGAAAGACGGATGATTTGAGTTATGAGGTTGCAAATGAACATCATGCTGGGAAATGCAAATCGAAGTTGCAGATGATGAACTTTCTAAACAATCCATATGGGTCCCACCAAGATTATGCAAGTATGTCTGTGGAGCTAAAAAACTTTGATTTTGAGTCTTTGAAATGTTTACTGAAGGTTTCACATCAACTTTTTGCTGCAAGTCTTTACCAAAATTGCCATTTGTAGTAGATATTGTTTCCAAACCACTCGTATTATTTATTAAATGATCGTTGACCATTTGTGTACTTTGGGCGTAGGATCTAGTATTGATCATAGACGGAACCGTATTCTGGCTGTTATTCGTTGAGGGTGATGTGGAGCATGATGGACCATCCTCGCTACCAGTTCCCGTCAATAAACTGCTACCATTTGTCGAAAGCTGATTGGTTGGCATTAAGGGGGGCCCTGTCATGTGCCCTGACATTTCTTGCTGATGTTGAAGCTTCGGTTGCCGAGTAAGATTGGAAAACCGAAAAATCGGCTCGTTACTATTTCGTGGCATCTGTTGTGGTACTGATGTTGTGATGGGTGTTTGAAAGGGTAATTCAGTCATTTGGCTATTTGAAATTGACCTTGTAAAGCCTTGATCTTGGGGCACTTGTTGCCCTTGTACTGGAAACGATTGTTGCTGATGATGAAGCTTCTGTTGAACCTGCTTTTCTGGCAACTGGATTTTCTGTTGACTTTGACTTTGACTTTGACTGACAGCCATCATCTGCTGCTGTTGATGTTGTTGTTGTTGCAGTTGTTGCTGATGATGTTGTTGACTTTGACTTTGATTGACAGCCATCATCTGCTGCTTTTGATGTAATTGTTGTTGTTGTTGCTGATGTTGTTGCAGTTGTTGTTGATGATGATGTTGTTGCTGTTGAAGTTGTTGTAGTTGGAGAATATTTTGAGATTGAATCTGGGACTGAACTTGGTTCGGGGTCAACGTTTGATTGATCAGATTTTGTCTAGTTGTTTGCTGGGTCAGGTCGGTCGATTGTGGTTGCATCATCATGGCTAATGGGTTAGTGGTGGTCGGTTGAGGTTGTTTTATTAGGTGATCAAGTTGTGAGGTTGACCGTTGACTATTGAACTGTAAGTTATTATTCTGAGTAAGCATTTGGGGTCCACCATAATTTTGCAGGACTGAACCCGCCAACGGGTTCAAGTAGCTCGGTTGTATTTGATTAGCCATAGATGGGTTCTGCTGCATATTCATCCATTGAACTAAACTTAGTCCCGGTTCCTTCATCGACATAGTTTCACTGAGCCACGGTGAGGTTCTATTGAATAAGCTGTCGAGATCTGCGGATTCGTCACCGAACATTCCTTGTCTCGGACGTTTCATTTGGTAAACCGATGGGTTCGGGTACATATAAAAGGGAGCGGTAACAGGTTCAATCTCCCATATCGAGACACGGTTACGCCGTTCCCCTGCAGTAGCTTCATCCCAACCAACCTACTCAATAACATGAAATGGTTACATTGGTTAACGCTTCAGTTGACCAGTCAAACACTAGTAATTCCACTCCCAAACCCTTAAGAAACTTTGTCCAAAACGTGGACTCATACCCGACGGGTACCCATTTATTTACCAACTATCGGGTAAACGGGTTTCCCCACATGTATTCGGGTTCCCATATAGTTACTAATTATCGCGTAAACAGATTTCTCCACACGTATTTGTGTCCCCATTTATAATAAATATACATATATTATAATATATAAAAAATATGTATGTATCTATAATTTAAATTTAAACGGGTTGGTAATAGGGATTTTAGTGTTTTTTCGGGGTTTGTATCTAATTCCGTCCCCGTCCCTGAACCCGCATAAAAATCTAAAGCCATCCTCATACCCGGCTATAGACCCGCAGACCCGGCCCGTAACCGGTCCAAAAATGTCGGGTTTCGAGTTTCCTCATCGGGTATGGGCCCTTTATATACCTGTAGGTTACGCCATTGTGAGTTTTTCCATCTCACAGCATCAAGATCACTGATAGCAGTAATCGTACCCATATACCTGTAGTAATCAAATTACACCAATTTATGTAAATGAAATGAAGAAACCGAACATAAATCGCCAATAGTTATATATAAATAAAATCATAAATAGGCTACCTTCGTGTTCCGGACTCTTCAGTCTCGAACATCATTCGGAAGCGCATACCAAGAGATATTTGGTTACTGCATACTGATTTGTAATACTTGGCTAACGGAATCACAAACTCAGACGGACTAGCCCTGTTTTTACAAACCAAAAAATTGAAAACAAAAGTAATTGTGGGTCATAAAAAATTGACCAAAAAATTGAAGAATAGCAATTTGATATTATAGTTATTGACCTTGGGTTATAAAATACAGTGAAGGGACTGTTGTTTGCAGCTGCGTGGGCCGCAGCAGCTAATATTCCGATATGCATGCTGTCACTTGATAAAACTGATGATGATAAGTTTGCTGGTTGTCTGTTAGCTCGTCTAATACCTAATAAAAGTTGCTGCTTTTCATCCCTGGTTGCGATTATTATAGTTATAAACCCGAGTGTGTTAGATCCTCATATAAATGAGACTATACATCAAAATTGTGCAAGCTTCAATATGGTCATGGAAATGGAATTACCTTATAAACAAGACCGAGTCTCCCGCAAAAAGCCGTTTCCCGCTAACAAAGAGACTCCAACCAGTTGTAAGCAAGTGACGTTTTGGTTGTCCTGAATTTTTTTAACAGTTTATTATTTGTTTAATATTTTGGAATAAATATGTTCTTAATGGAGCATTTTGCTTTATAAGAAGCAAGATGGGACATACCGCGATAGATATGACGAAATGTCCATACATTGTCATGTAGATCTCTGGCCACAAGTTCTTGTGCAGGCGGTTGCATCGAAAAATCCTAAGGAAAAATAAAGAAAATTTGGTTGTTGTTATTACACAAAAATTAAATTTTCATATCTTGCAATTTTCATCACTTTAACACCCTCTTCATAAAGATGTCATGGGTGGATTTTCGGGTAATACAATTACAGCGATAGTCCCTGACTTACCTAAAAGTGTAAGTTGATGATCCCTCCTATTAATGCACATTCTGAATAAGTTAGGGACCATCATCGTACACTTTTATATAAGTCAGGGACGATCAGTGTAATTTTTAAAAGATAAGAACAATTGGTGTAATTTCATTAAAATCACAGGGACGACCGTTGTAATTTTCAAAAGATAAGGACAATAGGTGTAATTTCATGTAAACCACAAAAGTGTACTGGTTAAAACTCAGCGAAAGTGTATCTCACTTCGTAAAACATTCTATATCATTTTTAGATATATAACTTACTGTTATCATATATGACACAAATTATTTATAAAAATATTAATTTTGGAAACAAAAGGATTTGTGTCAACCCAACCCAACCCATTTTGGCCTGTAAAAAATAACTTGTATGGCATACTAATTACTACCCAAACCACCCAATTTTCAACTCTATCCACCTACAGGAAAAAAATACAATAAGAGAGGGAACTTCAACTTACGAGAGGCGGGAATATTTTTTCGGCTGCTCGACGAGGAACAGAAAAACCGCCATGAGTGCTTGTATCACTAGCTGTCAATGTTTTACAGAAAAACTCGGTCTGTGGCTTGTTTACTTTCATCATCAGATCCGACCTTAATAATGCTTCTCTATCAAACTATATATAAATATAAATGTGTAAAACACAATATCATCAGATCAGAATCAACAATTTTACAAAATGAATTACAAAAAAGGTCTAGTGATCAAGGTCCAAACCGAAGGAACAGGTTGCAACGTCATTTGCGCATATACTTCATCTGTTTCTGTATCAGCCTGAAATATAAAAAAAGTGTTGTCTTTTAATGTTTGACCTTTTTGGCTTTCCTAAACCTATTGTAGTTTGCAACTGTATTAGTTGTTTATAAAGACGGATCCGTGAATAGAAGGATTTTTATAAAACATAAGAATTTAAAAGTGGCATACGTGCAATGTGATGCTATGAAGCATGCATAACAACTTCGACTGAAGATTGGGATAGTTTGGAATTTGAGCATCCACATCCTTCTTCAT